>NW_016912941.1:104792-123266 GCF_001483705.2 Eufriesea mexicana | reverse complement strand
CCCCCCCCCCCAGGGACGAGCAAAGTGCAACAGAGCAATATAGAGCGTCGAAGTCCTCCGAGTAGAGGCGTATAGCGCAATGTCAAGCTATCCTATTCTAACTAGAGCAACCGCAACGTTACCAAACGCAGCATAACGCAGCCTATCGTGCCATGGCCACATTTGCTGGCCTCCCCAGAGCGGAGCAAGGTATAGTATAATGCAGTAGAGCACAGAAACCCACGGAATAGCATTGTATAGCGCAAAAGTCAAAGCTATCCTGTCCTAACATAACCAAACGAAGCATAAGCCGACGTAGCGTAACCCAACCTGACGTGAGACAACCGCTATTGCTAGCATCACGAGAGCTTAGGATTGCATAGCAGAGCAATGTAGAACGCTGAAACAATCTGAACTGCAGCGTGTAGGTTAAAGGTAACCAAATTTAACATAACCCAACCTGACGTGCCGGGAGCACTATTCCTGGCTTCCATACAGACAAGCTGTGTGTGATGGCGCAAAGAAGGGCGCAGAGGTCCATAGAATTGCAGTGTGTGGCACAAGAAACAAAGATACCATAAAGTAACACAACGTAACCGGACCTAAACAAACGTAATGTAACTCGACCAAGCGTGCGGCGACCACGACTCCTGGCTTCCCGATAGTCGGGCAGAGCGCAGAGAGAGCAGTGTAGGGCGCAGGAGTGCACCGAATTGCAGCGTACAGCGCAAAGGTATAGCGGCCATTTCCCATCCTAACCGAACGTAACCTGCCCGAACGCAATCTAACTCAGACTAACGTGCCGAAACCTATACTTTTGGCATCCCCATAGCCAAGCGGAGTATACTAGAGCCCGGCAGAGCGCAGTAATCCGCCGAATAGCAGTGCATAGCACAAAAGTCAAAGCCATCCTGTGCTAACCTAACCAAACGTACATTACCAAACGTAACATGACTCAGACTAGTGCGCCGATGCCACCATTGCTGGCCGACGCAGGGCAAAACAGAATATACTGGAGGACAGTAGAGCGTAGAAATCGGCCGCATTGCAGTGAATAGCACAAAAGGCGAATGTATCCTGCCCAAATCTAACATAACCTAACCCAACCAAACGAAACATAGGTCAGCGTAACGTGCCGCGACCACTACTGCTCGCGTCGCCAGAGACAAGCGTAATCTGATAGAGCATAGTAGAGCACAGAAGTCCATAGTATATCCGTGTTGAGCACAAAAGTCGAACTATCCTAACCCAACCCAACTCATCTTAACCTACCCGAACATAACCTAACTCAGCCTAACGTGCCGCGACCAGTATGTCTGGCCTCCACAGGCTGATGCAGGGCATATTAGAGAAGAGTAGAGCGCAGAAAACCATAGAATCGCAGTGTATCACAGAAACGTCGGACATATCCCAAACTTACCTAAGCTAACAAAACGTAAGCAAACGTAACCTAACCCAAACTAACGCGCCGCTGTCACTATTTGTGTCCTCTCCAGAGCCAAGCGCAATATACCCGAGCACGATAGAGCACAAAAAGCCGCCGAATTTCTGCGTAAAGCACAGGCGTCGCAGGTACCCTAATCTAACCAGACCTGACCTAACAATGCCAAGCGTAGCATAACAGAGCGCAACGCGCCGAAACCACTATTGCTGACTACCACAAAGCCAACCAGAGTATACTAGAGCACAGTGGTGCGCAGAAATCCGCCGCATTGCAGTGTAAGGCACAAAGGCCAAAAATACCAAAGCCTATCCTGACCTAACCTAATCCAAACAAACGTAGCATAATTCAATATAATGAGCCGAAGCCACTATTACTGGCATCCCCAGGGTAGAGCAGAGAACAATAGAACAACGTAGAGCCTAGGAATTCAGCGAATAGAAGTGCATACCGCAAAAGTCTAAGCTACCCTGCCCTAACATATCCAAACGTAATAAAACCAAACGTCGCCTAACTTAAACTAACATGCCGCGAACGCTTTTACTGGCTTTCCCGGAGCCAAGCTGAACATATTAGAACAGAGCAGAGCGCAGAAGTTCGCCGAATAGCAGTGTATAGCACAAAAGTGAAAGCTACCCTTTCCTACCTTAACCGAGCATAACAAAGCCAAACGTAGCATAACTAAGCCTAACGAGCCGAGACCACTATTACTGTCCTCACAGTGTCGAGCATATTATAGTATGGCTACGTAGAGCGTAGAAATCCGCCGAATAGCGGTGTAAAGCACATAAATCAAAGTTATCCTATAATAAGGTATCCTAACCTAATGTAAGCAAACGTTACCTAACTAAATCTACGTGCCGAGGCCACTGTTGCGGGTCTCCCCAGAGTCGAGCTGCTTACAGTAGAGCAATGAGGAGCGCAGGAATCCTTAGAGTCGCAGTGTATAGCGGAAAAGTAAAAGCCATCCAAACTAACCGAAACGAATATAACTTAAGCGAACCAAGCCTAACTCAACATAGCGAGCCGCGGCCACTATTTCTGGGCTCCCCAGGGACACGGAGAAAATAGTAGAGTACAGTAGATCGCAGGAATGAACTGAAAAACAGGGTATACCACGAGAGTCGAAGCTATCCGAACATAACCGAACCAAACGTAACCTAGCCTAACGTAGGGTATCTAAACATAACGTCCCGAGACCCTCATTGCTGGCACCCACAGCGCCAAGCCGAGCACGTTAGGGTGCAGTGAAGCGCAGATATCTACAGCATAGCAGCGTATAGCACAAAAGTCACAGCTATCCTATACTAACATAACCAAACGTCAACTAACAGAGCGCAGCCTAACTAAACCCATCGTGCCGAGAACACTATTGCTGGCCTCCCCAGCGTTAAGTGGAGCAAATTAAAGTTCAGTGGAGCGCAGAAATCCACCGAAGAGAAGTTTATAGCACAAAAGTCAAAGCTATCCTATCCAATCATAACCAAACGTAGCATATCCTAACGCAACCTAACTCAGACTAACGTTCCGAAGCCAATACTGCTAGCCACCGCATAGCCAAGCAGAATATTCCACAGAACAGTGGAGCGCAGAAGGCCACATGATAGCAGTGTATAGCTGAAAAATCAAAGCTATCCTCTCCTAATATATCCAAACGTAACACAGCCATTCCTAACGTGCCGGGACCACTATTACCGCCCGCCTCAGAGCCAAGCAGAACATATTGGAGGGGAGTAGAGCGCAGATGCCCTTGGAATCGCAGTGTATTTGAGGAAAGTCCGTGCTACCCAAACCGAACCCAACCAAATATAACCCAACCAAACAAAGCCTAACTCAACATGACGAGCCGCGTCCACTATTGCTGGACGCCCCAGAGACAGACAGAATGCGGTAAAGCACAGTAGAGCGCAGAAGTTAACAGCGTAACAGTGTATACCACGAAAGTCAAAGCTACAATGACCTAACATAGAGCAACATAACCAAACGTAGCCTAATTATACCTATCCCGCCGAAGCCACTATTACTGGACACCCAGTGACAAGCAGAGTGTGGTATAGCAATGTAGATCGTAGAAATCCACCGTATAGGAGTGTGTAGCGCAAAAGTCAAAGACAACCCGACCAAACCAAACAAAACGGAACCTAACCAAACGCAGCGTAACACGGCCTAACGTGCCACACCACTACTCCTGGCGACAACAGGGACAAGCGGAACATGATAGAGCAAAGTACAGGACAGAAGTCGATATACTATCCGTGTTGAGCACAAAGGTCAAAGCTACCACGACCTATCCCAACTTAATCTAACGTACACAAACGTAACCTAACTCAACCTAACCGGCCGTGACCAGTATTGGTGGCCTCCACAGGGTTAAGCAGAGCACATTAGAGGAGAGTGGAGCGCCGAAATCCATAGAATCTCAGTGTACAGCAGAGGAGTCGAAGATATCCAGACATAACATAAGCAAACACAACATAACCAAACGTATCCTAGCTCAACCTTATGTGGCGAGACCACTTTTACTGTCTTCCCCAGAGCCATGCAGAACATACCGGAGCACAGTAGAGCGCAGATGTCCACCGAATTCCAGTGCACAGCAGAGAAGTCAAGGATTCCCTAATCTGTCACAGACAAACCTAACCGAACCAAACGTAGCCTTACTCGGCCTAATGAGCCGCGTCCACTATTTCTGGCATCCCCAGTGAAAAGCAGAGCATACTTAAGCACAGTAGTCCACAGAAAGCCTCCGCATGGCAGCGTGCTGCACAAAAGTCGAAGCTACACTAGCCTAACCTGACCGAACATAACGTAACCAAACGCAACCGAACTCAACTTAATATGACCCTACCACTACCGCTGGCCTCCCCTGGGCCAAGCAGAACATATCAGAGGAGAGTCGAGAGCAGAAACCCATGGAGTCGCAGTGTATAGTAGATAAGTCAAAGCTGTCCAAACCGAACCCAAACAAATATAACAGAAGCAATCGATGCATAACTCAACATAACGACCTGCGACCACTATTGCCGGTCGCCCCAGGGCCAAGCAGCACAGAGTAGATCACAGTAGAGCGCACAAGACATCAGAGAAACAGTGTACAGCGCGAAAGTCAAATCTATAGTACCCTAACACAAATCAACATATCGTAACCAAACGTAGACTAACTCAACTCCACACACCGAGGCCACTATAGCTCCCCCCCCCCTCCAGAAACAAGCAGAGCATATTAGAGCACAGTATAGCGCAGAAGGTCACCGAAAAACAGTACATACTACAAAAGTCATTGCTATGCTCTCCTACCTAAGTCAAACGTAACATAACGATACGTATCCTCAATAAAATTAACATGCCGGGATCACTATTCCTGGCCTCTCCAGGGTCCAGCAGAGTATTGTAGAGCAACGTAGAGCGCCGAACTCCACCGGACAGCAGTGTACAGCAGAGAAGTCAAAGCTATCCTATCCTAACCTATCCAAACATAGCCCAACCAACCGTAACATTCTTCAAACGGACATGCCGAGAGCACTATTCCTGGCGTCCACTGTGGCAACCAGGATGTGATAGTGCACAGAAGCGCGCAGAAGTCCACAGAGCAGCAGTGTGCAGCACGAAAGTAGAAGATATCGTTACCTAACACAACGGAACTTATCATAACCAAGCGTAATCCAACCAAACCTAACGTGCCGCGACCACAATTGCTGGCATATCGAGAGACGAGCAGAGTATAATAGAGCGATGTAGAGCGCAGAAATGCACCGAATAGCAGTAGGTAGCACAAAGGTCTAAGCTATCCTATCCTAACCTAACCAAACATAGCATAAATGCGCACAAAATAACTCAGAGTAATGTGCCGAGACCAATACGGCTGGCCTGCCCATAGCCAAGCAGAATATACTAGAGCCCAGTAGAGCGCAGTAATCCACCGCATTGCAGTTTAAAGCACAAAAGTGAAAGATACCCTTACCAAATCTGTCCTAACCTAACCTAACCGAACGTTGCTTAACTCAACGAAAGGTACCGAGATTAGTGTTGCTGGCATCCCCATTGCCAAGCGGAGTATATGATAGCAATGTAGAGCGCGGAAATCCACCGAGTGGTGGTATATATCACAGAAGTCAGAGCTACCCCATCCTAACCTAACCAAACTTAACATGGCCATAGGTAATCTATCTCAATGTAACGTGCCGAGGCCACTGTTGCAGGCCTCCTTGGAGCCTAGCGTGACATACTAGAGGACAGTAGGGTGCAGAGGTCCACCGAAAAGCAGTCCACACCACGAAAATCAAAGCAATCCAAACCTAACCCATACTTACGTAACCTAACTGAACGCAGCCTAACTTAACCGAATGTGCCGAGAGCACTATTACTGGCCTCCCCACAGTCGAGCAGAGAGCAGTAGAGCAATATGGAGCGCAGAAGTTCTCCGAACAGCGGTGCATGGCACAAAACTCAAACCTATCCTATACTAACCTAATCAACCGTAACATAAGCAGACGTAACGTAACACAGCATGACGTGCCACGAATGCCATTGCTGCCTTCACGTGAGCTAAGCAGAGCATAGCAGGCAATGTTGTGCCCTGGAATCGACCCAATAGCAGTGTATGGCAAGAAAGTAAGACATATCCAAACCTAAAGTGCCCTAACCTTGCTTAATCTAACGTAAGCAATCCCCGCCTCACGTACCTACACCAAAATTGCTGTCCACCCCATCGCCACTCAGAGCATATTAGAGCACAGTAGAGCGCAGGGATCCGAATGATGGCAGTGTATAGCACGGAAGTCAAATCTGTCCTATCCTAACCTAACCATACGTAACATAGGCCGACGTAACGTTACCGAACCTGACGTGCCAAGATCGCAGCTACTGGATCCACGAGAGCTAAGCAGAGTATAGCAGAGAAATGTAGTACGCTGAAACGGTAGGAATACCAGCGTGCAGCTCAAAGGTCAATCCAATTCTAACAAAACGTGTCCAAGCCTTACCCAACCAAACGTAACATATCCCGACCTAAGCACAAGTCCATAGGACAGCAGTGTGTAGCATAAAACTCAAAGATATCCTAACGCAACGCAACGGAACCTAACCATGCCGAACGAAACATAACTGAACCTAACGTGCGGCGACCACTATTGCTGGCCTCCCGATAGTCGAGCAGAGTACAGTAGAGCAATGTAGAGACCAGAAATCCAACGAACTCCAGTGTATAGCTGAAGAGTCAAAGCTACCCTATCCTAACCTAACCAAACGCAACATAACCAAACGCAAAATAATCCAGAATAACGTGCAAAGAACAATACTGCTGGCATCCCCTTTCCCAAGCAGAATATTCTAGAGCACAGCAGAGCTCAGAAATCAACCGAATAGCGGTGTTTAGCACAATAGTCAAAACTACCGTACCCTACACTAACAAATCGTAACATGGCCAAACGTAGTCTAATAAAACCTGTCATGCCATGACCACTATTGCTATCCTCCAGAGAGTCGTGCAAGGTATAGTGGAGCACAGAAGAGCGCAGGGAGCCACGAAATAGCAACGTATATCACAAAAGCCGAATACACCTATACCAAACCTAGCCTAACCCAACCTAACCAAGAGCAGAACAACTAAACCTGACGTGCCGCGGTCAATATTCCTGACCTTCGCAGAGCCAACCAGATCATACTAGGGCACAGTAGAGCGCAGAAATCCGCGGCACTGCAGTGTATAGCACAAAAGTGGAAGGTACCCTATCCTAACCTCTCCTAACGTAACCTATCCATACGTAGTGTAACTCAACATAACGCGACGATATCAATATTGCTGGAGCCAGAGCCAAACAGAACGTGTTCGAGCACAGAAGAAAGCAGAAATGCACCCCATTGCGATTTATAGCACAAAGGTCAGAGATACACTAACCAAACATGACCTAACCTAACCTAACCAAACGTAGTCTAACTCAACGTAACTCGCCACGAATGCTATTGGTGGCCTCCTTGGGGCCAAGAAAATAATGTTAGAACACATTAGAGCTCAGAATTCCATGCAATAGCAGTGTAGAGCACAAAACTGTATGTAGCCTCTCCTAACCAAGCCAAACGTAAGGAGTACAAGCGTCACATAACTCAACATAACATGACGAGACCACTATTGCTCGCCTCCACAGATACAAGCAGAACGTACTGGAGCACAGTAGTACGCAGTAGTCCACCACATTGCTGTGAATAGCTCACAAACCGCGGATATCATAACCTTACCTGACCTAACCGAAACTACCAAAACGTAGAATAGTTCAGCATAACGTGCCGCGAACACTGCTCCTGGCCTACCGAGAGCAAAGCAGTATGTAGCGGAGCATGGCAGATCACAGAAATCCGCCGAAAGGCTGTTTGCAGCACAAAAGTCAGGGTAGCATGTCCTAACCGTGCTGAACGTTATATACACGAACGTAACATCGCCCAACCTGACATGGCGATACCAGTACTGCTGGCCACCCCAGAGCAAAGTAGAGTATATTATAGCACACATGGGAGCAGGAGCCCACCGAATAGCGGTGTACAGCGCAAGAGAAAGAGCATCCTATCATAACCTAGGCATACGTAGCATAACCAAGCGTAACTTAATTGATCCTAACATGGCGAGACCACTATTGCTTGCCTCCACAAGGAAAAGCAGAATGTACCTGAGCACAGCAGTGCGCAGGAACCCACTGAATTGCAGGGAATAGCACAAAAGCCGCAGACACCCATGCATAACCTCACCTGTCCTAACCTATCCAAACGTACCCTAATTCAACGTGACGTGCCGCGACCGCCATTGATCGCCTGCACAGAGTCCTGCAGATTATAGTACAGCAATGTAGAGCGCAGAAAACCACTGAATAGCAGTGTACGTTACAAAAGTCGAGGGTACCCAGACCCAACCTCGCCCAACCTAACAAAACCAAGCGTAATATAACTGAATATAATTCCACGACCACTGCTGCTGGCATCCCCAGGGACGAGCATAATATAGTAGAGCAACGTAGAGCGCAGAAATCCACCGAATAGCAGTGTAGAGCAGAAAAGTTATAGTAATCCTAACAAAACATTCCAAACCCACGCGGACGAAACGAAAAGCAACTCAACCTAACGTGCCGAGGCCACCATTACTAGCCACCACAGAGCCATGCAGACCATAATACAGAGCAGTAGGGCGGTGAAATCCACCGGATAGCGGTAAATGGCACAAAAGCATAGCTACTCTGTCCTAACATAACCAAAATTTCGTATGCAAGTGTAGCCTAACAAATTCTAACGCGCCGAGACCACTATTAACGGCCGCCCCAGAGCCAAGCAGAAAATATTAGAGCGACGTAGGGCGCAGAAATCGGAGGATAGCAGCTTACAGAAAAGATGCCTTGTCTATCCTACCCTAGCCTCACATAACGGAACATAACCAAACGTGGCATAGCTGAACATAACATGCCGAGACCGCTGCTGCTGGCCACCGCAGAATCAAGCAGATAATACTAGGGCCCAGCAGAGCGCAGAAAACTAACGCATTGCATTGTACAGCACAAAAGTCAAACATATCCTGACCTAACTAGGCCTAACCTAATCTATCCAAACGTTGTGTAACTCAGCATAACGAGACGATACCAACATTGCAGTTCTACCAGAGCCAAGCAGAGCACATTAGAACGCATTATCCGAACCTGGCCAAACGTATCATAACTAAGCGTTACATAGCTAAACCCTACATGTCGAAACCACTATTGAAGACATCCACAGAGACAAGCAGCATATACTACAGCACAGTTGTGCGCAGAAATCCACCGCACTGCAGTGAATAGCACAAAACCCGAAGGTACCCTAACATAACCTGACGAAACCTAACCAAACCAAACTTAGCATAACTGATCATAACCCACCGTGACCACTGCTCCTGGCCCCCCGAGAGCCAAGCAGTGCGCCATAGAGTACAGTAGATCACAGAAACCCAAGGAGTAGCAATGTGAAGCACAGAAGTCAAGGTAGCCTATCCTAACCCAGCCAAACGTAGCATACCCAAATGTAATCTAACTCAACCCAGCATGACGAGGCAGCTACAGCTGGCCTCCGCAGAGACAAGTAGAGTGCACCAGAGCACAGCAGTCCGCATACCTCCTCCGCACTGCAATTAGTAGCACAGGAGTCAAAGGTGTCCTATCATAGCCTGACATAACCTAGCCTAACCAAACGTCGCATAACTGGACATAAAGCCGCGACCACTGCTGCTGCCCTCCCAGAGCCAATCAGACCATATTAGAGCACATTAGGGCTCAGAAATGCACCGAAAAGCAGTGAATAGCCCTAAAGTAAAAGTGGCCTATTCTAACCCAACCAAACGTAACATAACCAAACGCAAGATAACACAACCTAAGATGACCAAACCACTAGCGCAGTCCTCCGCAGGGACAACCAGAATATACTAGAGCGCAGTAGAGCGCAGAAATATACCTCATTGCTGTGTATCGCATAGAAGCCGTAGATATCCTAACCTAACCTGATATAACGTAACATAACCGAACGTAGCGTAACACACCATGACGTGCCGCGACCACTGCTCCTGGCCACCACAGAGCCAAGCAGAGTGCAGTGGAGCACAGTAGATCATTGAAACCGAAGGCATAGCAGTGTGAAGCACAAAAGTCGAAGTAGCCTACCCTAACCTAGCCAAACGTAGCATACCCAAACGTTCCCTAGCGCAACCTAACATGACGAGACAGCCATTGCTGACCCCCACAGAGACAAGTAGAGTGCACTGCTGCACAGTAGTGCTCAGAAATCATTGCTGTGAAAAGCACATAATTTCGAAGATACTCTAACATAACCTGACCTAGCCTAACCTAACCTAACGTAGCGTAACTCAACATGGCGTGACACGACCGCTCCTCCTGGACTCCCCTGAGCCAAGCAGAGTGTAGTAGAGCACAGTAGATCACAGAAATCCACCGCATAACAGTGTATAGCACGAAAGTCAAAGCTACCATGACCAAACTTGGCTTAAGCTTACCTAACCAAACCAAACGTTGCATAGCGCAATATAACGACCAGAGACCACTGCTGCTGTCATCCACAGAGCCAAGCAGAATATGGTGGAGCAGAGGAGAGCACATGAATCAGCCGAATAACAGTGTATAGCAAGAAAGACTACGCTATGCTTGCCAGACGTGTCCCAACCTAACGTAACCCAACGTAGCATAACATTACGTAATGCTCCACGACCGCTATTGCTGGCCCCCCTGAGTCGAGCACAGTATAGTAGAGCACAGTAGAGCGCGGAAATCCACCGATTGTCAATCTATGCCCAGAAATCCAAAGCTATACTAACCTAACCCAAGCAACTTAATCCGGCCAAACGTAAACTCACTAAAGCTAACGCACCGCGACCAGTATAGCTGGCCTCCAAATAGCCGAGCAGAGCATAACAGAGGAGAGCAGAGCGCAGAAATCCAGAAAATCGCAGAGGATAGCAGAAAAGTCGAAGCTACCCAATCCTATCCATAGCTAACGTAACCCGACCAAACGCAGCGTATGGCAACCTAACTACGCGAGACAGCAGTTACCGGCGTCCCCGAAGCCAAGCAGAATACGCTAAGGCACAGTAGAGCGCAGAAAACAATTGGATAGCCGCGTAAAACGCAAAAGACAAAGATATCCTAACCTAACCTGACCTAACCAAACCTACCCCAACCTAACCTAACCAATCGCAACGCAAACGAACGTAACATAACTCAAACTATCGCGCAGCGACCACTACGGCTGTCCTCCCCGGAGGCGAGCAGAGCATGGTAGAGCACAGTAGAGCGCAGAAGTCCACCAAATGACAGTGTGCACCTCGAAATTCAAAGCTATCCGTACCTTACCCTGACGAACCAAACATAGCCAAACTTAGTCCGACATGACCTAACGCGCTGCGGCCACAACATCTGGCCTTGCCAGAGTAAAGCAGGGCATACTTGATCAGAGTAGTGCGTAGAAATGTACTGAATAGAAGTGTGTAGCACAAATGTCGAAGCTATCCTAGCTTAACATAACAAAACATGGCACAACCAAGCGTAACCTAACTCCACCTAAATTACAGCCACCACTATAGCTGTCCTCCCCAGAGCCAAGCGGAATATACTACAGCATGGCAGAGGAAAGGATTCCAACAAATACCAGTGTAGAGCACCTAAGTCAAAGCCATCTTAAGCAAACCCAACCCAACCTGGTCCAACCAAACGTAACATAACTCAACCTATCGCGCCACACCCGCTATAGTGGGCCACCCCAGAGTCGAGCAGAGTGTAGTAGAGCACAGCAGAGCGCAGAAACCGTACGAATAGCAGCCTATGCCAAGAAAGTCAGAACTATCCAAACCTGACCCAAACAAACGTAACCTAACTCAACCTTACGTGCCGAGACCACTATTGCTGGGCTCCTGAGAGCCAGGCAGGGCATATTAGAGGGCAGTACAGCGCAGATGTCCACGGAATAGCAGTGTACAGCACAAAGGTCAAGGATACCCCAACACAACCTTCCTAACCTAACCCAATGATACGTAACCTATCTCAACCTAACTTGCCGAGACCACCATTACTGGCCAGCACAAAGCCATGCAGAGTCCTATCCTTGTCTCACTAAATGTAACATATGCAAACGCAGCATATCACAACCTAACGCGCCGGGACCACTATTTCAAGGCGCCCCACATCCAAGTAGAATATACTACAGCACAGCAGGGCGCTGAAATCCACCGCATTGCAGTGTATAGCACAAAAGTGGAATATACACTGACCAAACCTGACCTTACATAACCTGCCCAAACATAGTGTAGCTAAACATGGCGTGACGTGACCAATATTGCTGGCCTCCCCAGAGTCAAGCAGTGCATATTAGAGCACACTGGAGCGCAGAAATCCATCGCACTGCAGGGAATAACACAAAAGCCGTAGACATCCTGACCAAACATGAAATAATCAAACCTAACCGAACGCAGCATGGCACAACATGGCGTGCCGCAACCACTGCTCCTGGGCTCCCCAGATCGACGCAGAATATTGTAAAGCACAGCAAATCACAGAAATCCACAGAAAAAGAGTGTGTAACACGAAAGACAAAGATAACCTTATCGAAATTAACCAAGCCTGGACTAACCAAAACGTAACCAAACTAAACCTCATGTGCCGAGGCCAATATTGCAGGCATTCCCTGGGACAAGCATAATGCAATAGAGAACAATACAGCGCAGAGATCCTCCGAATATCAGTGTATAGCACGAAAGTATAAGCTGTCCTGTCCTATTCTATACAATCTTAATATATCCATACGTAACATCACGCAAACTAGCATACACAGACCGCTATTGCTGACCTCCCTATAGTCGAGCTGAACTTACTAGAGGACAATAGGGCGCGGAAGTACACAGTGTCGCAGTGTGCACCACAATACTCATATCCATCCAGACCCAACCCATGCTAGCGTAACAAAGCCGAACGCAGCCTACATCAACGTGACGTGCCGTGCCAACAATTGCTGGCCACCCCAGGGCGAAGCAGAATTTAGTAGAGCACAGTAGAGTTCAGGAATCCGCCGCATTGCAGTGAATAGCACGAGAGCCGTAGATATCGCAGCATATCCTGCCCAAACCTAACGCAACCAAACGTAGCATGACTCAACATAACGTGCAGTAACCGCTGCTTCTGGCCTCCCCATAGCCAAACAGAAGGTAGTAGAGCGCAGTCAATCACAGAAGTCCACTGAATAGCTGTGTAAAGCACTAAAGTCAAAGCCGCCACTCCCAACCCAGCCAAACGTAACATATCCAAACGTAACCTAACTCAAACGAACCTGCAGAGACCACTATTTCTGGCCTCCCCACAGCCACGCAGAGCGTATTAGAGCAATATAGAGCGCAGCAATTCGCCGAATAGCAGTGTATCCCGCAAAAGTAGAAGCTATCCTCTTCGACGAGATCAAACCTGACATAACCAAGCGAAACATAATTCAACTTAACATGGCGAGACTACTGCTGCTGGCATCCCCAGAGTCAAGCACAATATACTAGAGAGCAGTAGAGCGCAGAAATCCTCGTCATGGCAGTGTATAGCACAAAAGTCAAATATGTCCATACCTACTAGACCGTACCTAAGCTAACAAATCGTAGCCTAACCAGAAGTAACGTGCCGAGATAGCCACTTCTGGCCTCTGCAGGTCCAAGCAGAACATGCTAGTGCACAGTAGATCGCAGAGTGCCATTGATTACCAGTGTATAGCACAAAAGTCAAAGATAATCTCTCCTGACCTAACCAGACGTGACGTTACCAAACGTGACGTAACACATCCTAGCGTGACGAGACTTCCATTGCTGGAATCCACAGAGCCACGCAGGGTATATTAAAGGAGAGTATAGCGCAGATATCCATAGAATGGCAGTGTATAGCACAATAGTCAAAGCTACCATATCCTAACCTAGCCAAACGTAACATGATCGCACGTAAGCGAAATCAAACTAACGCGTCGCTGACACAATTGGCGACATGCACAGAGCCATGCAGAACATATTAGAGTGCAGTTGAACGCAGAAATCCACTGAATGGTGGTGTACAGCACAATAGTCTTAGCCATCCTATCCTAACGCAACCAAACCTGACATAACCAAACGTAACATCATTCAACCTAACGTTGCGATACCATTGTTGCTGGCATACACAGAGGTAAGCAGAATACACTAGAGAAGAGTAGAGCGAAGAAATCCGCCGCCTTGCAGTGCATAGCACAACATTCAGAACTTCCATTAAGCAGAATACACTAGAGAAGAGTAGAGCGAAGAAATCCGCCGCCTTGCAGTGCATAGCACAATATTCAGAACTTCCCTAGCCTAACCTGACCAACCGTAACATAACCGAACGTAACCCAACTCTGACTAACCGGCAGTGGACACTATTGCTGTAATCCCCAGACCCAAGCTGAATGTACTAGAGCGCAGTTGGACACAGAAATCCACCGAATAGCTGCGTATAGCACAAAAGTTAAAGCCATCCTACCCTAACGTAACTAATCGTCAAATGACAAATCGTCGCATAGCCCAACCCGACGTGCCGCTACAACTATTGCTGGCCTCCACAGGCCCAAGGAGAATATATTCGAGCACAGTGTTGCGCAGCAATCCGCAGAGTGGCAGTGTACACTACGAAATTCGTAGCTACCATTATCGAACGTAACATAACTAAGCCTAACGCGCCGAGACCACTACTGCAGTCCTCCCCGGAGACAAGCAGCTCATATTAGAGCAGTGTAGATAGCAAGAGTCCGCCGAACATCTGTGAATAGCACAAATTTCAAAACTTCCATACCATAGCATAGCCAATCGTTACAAGACCAAACGTAATATAACTCGACCCAACGTTCCCAGACCACTGTGCTTGGACTCTCCAGGGCCAAGCAGAATATAGTAGAGTACAGTAAAATGCGGAAGACCACCGAGCATCAATGTATGGCACGAAAGTCACAGCTATCCTTACCGAACTCAGCGCAGCCGAACGTAACCAAACGTAACCCGACGCAACCCAACGTGCCGATAACACTATTGCTGGCCTTCACGGAGCCAAGCAGAAAATATTAGAGCACAGCAGAGCGCAGAAGTCCAGCGATTAGTAGTGTATAGCACAAGAGTCAAAGCCATCCTGTCCCAACTTAAGCAGGCGTAACAGAGCCAAACCTAACCTAATTCTATCTAATGTTGCGTGAACACTGTTGCCGGCCATGCAGAGCCAAGCAGAATATACTACAGATTAGTGGGGCGCAGAAATCCGCCGCTATGCAGTGTACTGCAAAATAGCCAGATATATCCAAACATTACCCGAACTAACCTAAACTAACCTAGCGCAGCATAACTCATCATACCATTCCGAGACCACTATTGGTACCCTTCCCAGAGCCAAGCAAAGCATTTGAGTGGAAAGTAGAGAGCAAGAATCCATAGAACCGCAGTGTCCATCCCAAAGGTAAGAGCTACCCTATCCTAACGTAACTTGGGATAGGATAGCCTTGACTTTTGTGCTATACTCTGCTATTCGGTTGATTTCTGCACATACATTGCTCTACAGTGCAGCGCTCGACTCACGTGATGCCAGCAACAGCGACCGTGGTACCTTAGGTTAGGTTTGGAAAGGACAGCTTTGACTTTCGTTCTATGCAATGATATTCGGTGGATTCCTGCCCTTGGCTGTGCTCTAATATGCCCTGCTTTGCTTTGGGGAGGCCAGTAATGTCTGCAGCGACACGTTACGTTGAGCTGTGTTACATTTGGTTAAGCTACGTTGGCACGGGTTAGGTGTGGATGCCTTTGACCTTTCTGCTATTCACTGGCACTCTATTGATTTCTACGCTCCACGCTTATCTAATATGTTCTGCCCGCCTCTTCGGAGGCCAGGAGTAGGGGTCGCGGCACTTTAGGCTTTGTCGTGCTACGCTTGGTTAGGCTTGGTTTTGCTACGTTTGGTTGCGATAGCTTTGACTTTTGTGCCATATACTCGCATTAGGGGGACTTCTCCGCGCTACTGTGCACTAATATGCTCTGCTTTGCTCTGCCGATGCAAGAAAGTGTGGCCGCGAGACCTTAGGCTGAGCTAGATTACGCTTGGTTTGTTTACGTTATCACGGGTGAGGTTTGGAGAGCTTTGACTCTTCCGCTATGCACCGCGATTTTACTGATTTCTACGCCCTACTCACACCTAATATGTTCTGCATGGCCCTGGGGAGAACAGAACTGTTAGCCGCGGCATGTTAGGTTGAGCTAGAATACGTACGGTTAGCTTACGTTAACATGTGGTATGTTTGGACATCTTTGACTCTTCCGCTATACACTGCGGTTCTATGGACTTCTGCGACCTACTGTGCGCTATCACACTCTGCTTGTCTCTGAGGACGCCATGTATAGTGGTCGCCGCACGTTGGGTTGAGTCATGTTACCCTTTGTTATGTTACGTTTGGCTATATTTGGCTGGATAGCTTTTACTCTTACGCTATACGCTGCTGTTCGGTGGACATCTACGCTCCACTGTGATCTAATATTCTCTTCTCTGCACTGCGGAGGCCAGAGGTTGCGGCTGCGGCACGTTATGTTGCGTTAAGTTACGTTCGGTAATATCAGGTTTCTTTGGGTTCGGTTTGGAAATCTTTGACCTTTGCGTTATACACTGGCATTCTATGGCTTCTGCGATCTACGCTCCTCTAATATGCTCTGCTTAGCTATGGTTAGGCCAGCAATAGCGGTCTCGGCACGTTAGGTTGAAATAGGTTACATTTGTTTATGCTACTGTTGGCTAGGCTAGGAGATGATAGCTTTGACTTTAGTGCTATAGTCTGCTCTTTGCCGTATTTCTGCGCTCTACTGTGCTCTAGTGTCTTCAGCTTGGCACTGGGCCGGCCAGCAATAGTGGTCTCGGTACGTTATATTTTGCCATGTTACGTTCGGTTAGGATGGCCTAGGCTATGTTTGGTCATGATAGCTTCAGCTTTTGTGCTGTGCACTGATATTCGGTGGATCTCTGCGATCTTCTGTGCTGGACCTTAGTGCAATAGTCTGCTATTAGGTGGATTTCTGCGTCCTACAGTGCTCTAATGCTTTCAGCTTGGCTCTGGGGAGGCCAGCAACAGTGGTCTCTGCACGCTATGTAGGGCCAAGTTGCACTCGGTTAGTTTGTGTCTGGCTAAGTTTGGTCTGGATACCTTTAACTTATGTGCTCTACACTGACAATCGTTGGATTTCTGCGCTCTACTCTGCTCTACTATGTTCTGCTTGGCTCTGGGGAGGACAGCAATAGTGGTCGCGGCACGATAGGTTGAGTTAGCTTACGTTTGGTTATATTCCTATTGGTTTGGTTTCGAGGGGATAGCTATGATTTTAGTGGCATTGTCTGTCACTAGGTGGGTTTCTGCGCACTACAGTGCCCTAATATTTTCAGCCTGTCCTTGGCAATGCCAGCAACAGTGGTCTCGACACGTTTTGATGTGCCATGCTACTTTCGGTTAGGTTGGGTTAGGCTAAGTTTGGCAAAGGTAGCTTTACCTTTTGTGCTGTACATTGCTATGCGGTGGATTTCTGCACTATACTGTGCTCTGGTAAGCCCTCCTTGGCTCTGGGATGTGCAGCAATAGCGGTCTCGGCACGTTAGTTTGAGCTATGTTACGTTGGATTATGTTACGGTTGGTTTGGTCAGGAGAGGGTAGCATTGACTTTAGTGCTATAGTCTGCTATTAGGTGTATTTCTGCGCCCTACAGTGTTCTAACATCTTCAGCTTGGATCTGGGAATGCCTGCAACTCGTCATAATATGTTGAGTCAAGTTACGCTCGTTTGGGTAGGGTTAAGCAATGTTTGGTAAGTGTAGCTTCAACTTTAGCGTTGTAGGCTGCTATTCGGTGGACTTCTGCGCTCTGCTGTGCTTAAGTCCTTCCTGCTTGGCTATGGGGAGGGCAGCAATAGCGGTCTCGGCACGTCAAGTTAGGTTAGGCTAGGTTTGGTTATGTTCTGTCTGTTTGTGTTAGGTTTGGGTAGCATTTAATTTTCTGACATACTGTGCGTTTATATGGATTTCTGCGTTCTACTCTCGACAAACTTGTTCTGTTTGGCTCTGGGGTGGCCAGCAATAGTGGTCGCGGCACGTTAGGCTGAGTTAAGGTTCGTTTGGTTATGTTAAGATTGGCAATGTTAGGAGAGGATAGCTTTGACTTTGGCGCTATGGTCTGCTATTAGGTGGCTTCCTGCGCCATAGAGTGCTCTAGTGCCTACAGCTTGGCTGTGGGAAGAACAGCAATTGTGACTTCTGCGCGTTACATTGTTTCAGGTTACGTTCCGTTAGGTTGGATCAGGTTAAGTTTTGTCAGGGTAGCTTTAACTTTTGCGCTATGCGCTGCTATTCGGCGGACTTCGGCGCCCTTCTGTGCTCCGGTATGTGCTGCTTGGCTCTTGGGTGGGTAAAAACAGCGGTCTCATCACATTTGATTGAGTCAGGCTATGTTTGGTTATGTCCCATCTTTTTGGGTTAGGCTTGGGTAGCTATGCTCTTC
>NW_016912941.1:88597-104537 GCF_001483705.2 Eufriesea mexicana | reverse complement strand
TTGTGCTCGCGTCACGTCAGGGTAAGCTATGGTACGTTCGGTTATGTTACGATTCTCTGGGTTAGGAGAGGGTAGCTATGCATTTAGTGCTATATTCTGCTGTTAGGTGGGTTTCTGGGACCTACAGTGCTCTAACGTTTTCAGCTTCGCCCTTGCAGTGCCAGCAATAGTCGTCTCGGCATGTTATGTTTCGTCAGGTTACGTTCGGGTAGATCGGGTTAGGATAAGCTCCGACAGGACTGCTTCAACTTTTGTGCTGTACACTGCTTTTCGGCGGATTTCTGCACTGTACTGTACTCTAGTATATGCTGCTTGGCTCAGGGGTGGGCAGCAAGTGCGGTATCGTCACGTTTGGCTGAGATAGACCACGTTGGGTTATGTTCCGTTTGTTTGGGTTAGGTTGTGGGTAGCTCTGACCTTTCTGATATACACTACGATTATAAGGATTTCTGCGTTCTGCTCTCCACTAACGTATTCCGCTTGACTCTGTGGAGGCCAGCAATAGCGTTCGCGACAAGTTAGCTTGCGGTGGGTTGTGTTCGGTTGTGTTACGGTTGGTTAAGTTAGGAGATGATGGCTCTTACTCTAGAGATATTGTCTGTTACTAGGCGAACTTCTGCGCCATACAGTGATCTAACGGTTTCAGCTTGGCTCTGTGAAAGCCAACAATAGTGGCCTCTACACGTAACGTTGTGAAAGGCTTCGTTCGTTTAGTTTGGATTAGGCTTAGTTTTGTTAGGATAGCATTATCTATTGTGCAGTACACAGCTAATCGGTGGAATTCCTCGCTCTACTGTGTTCTAGTACGTCCTGCTTGTCTCTGGGGAGGGCAGCAAAAGTGCGGTCTCGTCACGTTTGGCTGAGATAGGCCACGTTGGGTCATGTTCCGTTGGCTAGGGTCAGGCTTGGTATCTCTGACTCTTCTGTTATACACTGCGATTCTATGGATTTCTGCGTCCTACTCTCGACTGACGTGTTCTGCTTTGCTTTCTGGTGGCCAGCAATAGTGGACGCGGCACGTTAGGCTGAGTTATGTTACGTTTGGTCATGAAACGTTTGGTTAGGTTAGGAGACCATAGCTTTGACTTTAGTGCTACAGTTTGCTATTAAGTGGACTTCTGCGGCCTACAATGCTCTAATGATTTCAGCTTGGCTCTGGGAAAGGCGGCAATAGTGGTCTCGGCACTCTATGTTGTGTCAGGTTACGTTCAGTTAGTTTGCATCAGGCCATGCTTGGACAGGGTATATTCAGCCTTTGTGTTGAGCACTGCCATTCGGTGGATTTCTGCGTTCTACAGCGCTCTAGTATGCCCTGCATGGCTCTGGCGATGGCAGCAATAGCTCTCTCGGCACGCTATGCTGAGTTATGCCATGTTTGGCTATGTCCCGTTGGTTTTGGTTTAGGTTTGGGTAGCTTCTACTTTTCCGACATACACAGCGATTCTATGGATTTCTGCGTCCTACTCTCTACTAATATGTTTTGTTTTGCACTGTGGAGGCCAGCAAGACTGGTCTCGGCACATTATGTTGAGTCAGGTTGCGTTCGGACATGTCGGGCTGGGAAAAGGTTGGTCAGGGTACCTTCAACGTTTTCGCCGTACGCTGCTCTTCTGCGGATTCCTGCGCTGTACTGTATTCTAGTATGTGCTGCTTGGCCCTGCGGAGGCCAGCAATAGTGGTCGCGGCACGTTAGTTTGAGATAGTTTACGTTTGGTTATGTTACGATTGGCTAGGTTAGGAGAGAATAGCTTTGATTTTAGTGCTATAGTCTGCAATTAGGTGGATCTTTGCGTCCTACAGTGATCTGTTATCTTCAGCTTTGCTCTGGAAAGAGCAACAGCGGTGGTCTCGGCACGTCATGTTGAATCAGGTTACGTTCGGATTGGATGGGTTTGTCCAATTTTGCTTTGGGTAGCATTAACTTTCGTTCCCTACCCTGATATGTGGTGTACTTCGGCGCTCTACTGTGCCGTAGTATGTCGAGCTTGGCTCTGTGGCGTGGGGGAATAGCTGTCTCGGCACGTTAGTTTGAGTTAGGCTTTGTTTGCTATGTTCTGCTTGCTTGGGTTTGGATTCGCTAGCTTCGACTGTTCTGAGATATACTGCGATTCTATGGATTTCTGAGTTAAACTCTCCACAAGCGAGTTCTGCTTGTCTCTGTGGATGCCACCAATAGTTGTCGCGGAACGTTGAGTTGAGTTACGCTACGTTTGTTTACGTTAAGGTTGGTTAGGATAGGAGAGGGTAGCTTTAACGTCTCTGCTGTACACCGGCATTCGGAGGATTTCTGCGCTTTACTGTGCTCTAGTACGCCCTTCTTGGCTCAGGGAGGGGCAGTAATAGCGTTCTCGGCACGTTAGTTTGAGTTAGGCTATGTTTGGATATGTTCTGTTGCTTTGGGTCAGGTCGTGGCAGCTTCGACTTCTCTGATATACTCTACGATTATATGTATTTCTGCGTCCCGTTGCCCACTAATTTAATCTGCTTGGCTCTGGGGAGGCCAGCGATAGTGGTCGCGGCGCGTATTGCTGAGATATGTTACATTTGGCTACACTAGAGGAGGCTAGCTTCGACTTTCGTGCTATAGTCTGCTATTAGGTGGACTTCTTCGCCCTAGAGTGCTCTAATCATTTCAGCTTCGCTATGGGAAGGCCCGCTATAGCGGTCACGGCACGTTAGGTTGAGTCATATTACGTTTGGTTATGTTAAGATTGGATAGGTCAGGTGAGTGTATCTACGGCTTTAGTGCTATAGTCCTCTACTCGTTGGATCTCTGTGCCCAACTGGGCACTAATATTTTCAGCTTGACTCTGAGAAGGCCAGCAATGGTGGTCCCGGCTTTTTACGTTGAATCTGGTTACGTTCCGTTAGGTTGGGTTGGACTAAGTTTTGTTAGGGTAGCTTTATATTTCGTCCTGTACACTGATATATGGTGGATTCTAGCGCTCTACTGTGCTCTAGCAGCTCATGCTTGGCTCGGGCAAGTGCAGCAATGGCGGTCTATGCACGTTAGGTTGAGTTGGGCTATGTTTGGTTACGGCCTGTTAGTTTGAGTTAGGTTTCGGTGGCTCGTTCTTCTCAGATATGCACTGCGATTCAATGGATTTCTGCGTTCTGCTCCCCACTTACGTGCTCTGCTTGGCTCTGTGAAAGCCAGCAATTGTGGACTTGGCACGTTGTGATGTGTCCGGTTACGTTCGGTTGGTTTGGGTCAGGCTAACTTTGGAAAGGATAACAACAACTTTTGTGGTGTACACTGCTATTCCTTGGATAACTGCGATCTACTGTACCCTAGAATGTCCTGCTTGGCTCTGGGGAGGGAAGCAATAGCGGTCTCGGCGCGATATGGTTGAGTTAGGCTATGTTTGGTTACGTTATGTTGGTTTGGGTTAGGACAGGGTAGCTTCGACTTTTCTGAAATACATTGCGTCTCTACGGATTTCTGCGTTCCACTCTTCACTAATGCATTCTGCTTTGCTCTGGGGAGGCCAGCAATAGTGGTCGCGGCACGGTAGGTTGAGTCAAGTTACGTTTGGTTATTTAAGGGTTGGTTAGGTTAGGAGAGGGTAGCACTTACTTTAGTTCTACCGCCTGCTATTAGGTGGACCTCTGCACCGTAGAGTACTCTAACGTTTTCGGCTTGTCTCTGGGAAGGCCAGCAATGGTTGTCCAGGCGCGTTATACTGAGTCAGGTTACGACCGATTAGGCTGGCTTATGCTAAGTCAGGTTAGAATAGCTTTAACTTTTGCGATGTGCACTGCTATCCGGAGGGCTTTTGCGCTAGACTGTGCTGTAGTACGTCCTACTTGACTCTGAGTGGGGCAGCAGCAGCCGTTTCTGCATGATAGTTTGAGTTATGCTGTGTTTGGTTGTGTTCTGTCAGTTTGTGTTTGGTTTGGGTAGCTATAACTTCTCTGATATGCACAGCGATTCTATGGATTACTGCGTTCTGCTCTCCACTAGTGTGCTCTGCTTGGGTCTGAGGAGGACAGTAATAATATTCTCGGCACGTTAGGTTGAGTTAGCTTACGTTCGGTTATATTACGTTGGTTAGGTTAGGTGGTGATAGCAATATCTTTGGCGCTATGATCTGCTATTACGTGGATTGCTGCGCCCTACAGTGTTCTAATATCTTCAGCTTCGTTCTGAGAAGGCCTGCAATAGTCGTCTCGGCACATTACGCTGAGTTAGGCTGTATGGCTCTCTTCTGTTAGTTTGGGTTTGGCTCGGGAAGCTTTGAAGTTTCTGTTATAACCAGCCAATGTATGGATTCCTGCGTACTACACACCACTAATGTGCTCTGCTTGGCTCTGCGGAAGCCAGCAATAGCTGCCGCAGCACGATAGGCTTGGTTTTGTTACTTTTGGATATTTTACGGTTGGACAGGTTAGGAGAGGATAGCATTAACTTTAGTGATATGGTCTGCTATTAGGTGGTCCTATGCACCCTACAGGGCTCTAATGTTTTCAGCTTGGCTCTGGGAAGGTTTTAGGTGGTCCTATGCACCCTACGGGGCTCTAATGTTTTCAGCTTGGCTCTGGGAAGGCCGGCAGCAGTCGCCACGGCCCGTTATGTTGAGTCAGGTCGCGCTTGTTTATGTTACGGTTGGTTAGGTTGGGAGAGGGTAGTTTTAACTTTAGTACCATAGTGTGCTCTTAGGTGGATTTCTGCTCTCGACAGTGCTCTAATATCTTCAGCCTGGATCTAGGAAGGCGAGCTATAGTGGCCTCGGCAAGTTATGTTGGGTCAGATTACGTTCGGTTAGTGTGGGTTAGGCTAAGTTTTGTTGGTGGAGCTTTAACTTTTGCGCTGTAGACTGCTATTCTGTGGATATCTGCGGTCTACTGTGCTCTAAAATGTCCTGTTTGGATCCGGGTGGTGCAGCAATGGCGTTCGCGGCACGTTTGGTTGAGTTTGGTTGCGTTCGGTATGTTCCTATTTGTTTGGTTAGGGCAGGATATCCTTCGTTCGCGGCACGTTTGGTTGAGTTTGGTTGCGTTCGGTATGTTCCTATTTGTTAGGTTAGGGCAGGATATCCATGACTTTACTGATGTAGTCTGCTATTAGGTGGATCTCTACGCCCTACAGTGCTCTAACAGTTTTAGCTTGGATCTGGGAGGGCCAGCAATAGTGGCCTCTGTACGTCAGGTATAGCTAGGATATGTTTGACTTTGTTCCGTTGGCTTGGGCTACGTTTGGGTATCTTTGACCCTTCTGATGTACCCTGCGATTCAATGGATTTCTGCGTTCTACTCTCCACTAATGTGTTCTGCTCAACTGTGGGGAGGCCAGCAGTTTTCGTCGCGGCACGTAAGTTTGAGTTAAGTTACGTTTGGTTATGTATCGATTGGTTATGTTAGGAGCGTATAGGTTTGATTTCGTTACTATGGTCTGATGTTACGGGTATTTTTGCGCCTCACAGTGCTCTGACATTTTCAGCTTGGCTTTGTGAAGAGCAGCAATAGTGGCCTCGGCACGACGTGTGGAGCCAGGTTACGGTAGGATGGGTTTTGTCCGGCTAATTTTGGATAGGGTAGCTTCAACCTTTGTGCTGTATACTGCCATTCTGGGGATTTCTGCGCTCTACCCTGCTCTAGTATGACAAGCTTGGCTCTGGGGAGGCCAGGAACGGTCGTCCCGGCACGTTAGTTTGATGTAAGTTACGTTTAGCTGTGTTAGCTGTGAGATGATAGCATTGTATTTTGTGCAACATGATGCTGTTCGGTGAAATTCTGCACTATAGTGTGCCCTAATATGCTCTGCTTGGCTGTGGGGATGCCAATAATAGCGATCTCGGCACGATGGATTGAGTTAGGTTACGTTTGGTGAGGTTAGGCCAGCCTGGCTTAGGTTGGGATGGCTTTGGCTCTTGTGACATACATTGCCATCCTTTGGAATTCTGCGCTCTACTCGCCTTTGATATGTATCGCTTGGCGGTGGGGTGGTCAGAAATAGTAGTATAGGCACCTTAGGTTTGATTTGGTTGAGTCCGGGTATGTTACGTTTGGCTAGGTTTGGGTACGATAGCTTTTACTTTTGTGCCCTACAGTGCTATTCGGAAGATTCCTGCGTACAACATTGCTCCACTGTTCGTAGCTCGTCTCAAAGGCGGCCAGCAGTAGTGATCCTGACACGATAGGTTCGGTTATGTATTTCCTGCGTACAACATTGCTCCACTGTTCGTAGCTCGTCTCAAAGGCGGCCAGCAGTAGTGATCTTGACACGATAGGTTCGGTTATGTTACGTTTGGATAGGCTATTTTGGGCTATGTTTGGTTATAATGGCTTCGACTTTTGCGTTGTAGATTGCTATTCGGTGGAATTTTGCGGTCTACTGTCAGCTAATATGCTCTGCTTTGCTCTAGGGAGTGCAGAAACTGCGGCCCCGGCGCGTTAGGCAGAGGTAGCTTCCGTTTGGTTAGGTTAGATTTGTTTGGGTTAGAATAGTATAACTTAGAGTTTTGCGCTGTACACTGACATGCGGTCGATTTCAGCGCTCTACTGTGCTCTAGTATGTTCTGCTTTGCTCTGTGGAGACCATTAATGTTGGCCTCGCCAAGTTAGGTTGAGATATGCTACGTTTGGTAATGTTACGTTAGCTATGGTTAAGTTTGTACAATTTCGACTTTTCCGCTGAACACTGCGATTCCATGGGTTTCTGAGGTCTGCTCTCCTCTCCTAGGCTCTGCTTAGCTCTTTGGAGGCCAGCAATACTGGCCGCGGCGCTTTAGGATGTGATAGATTACGTTTGCCTCTGCTAGGTTAGGACATGTTACGATAGTGAATCTTCGACTTTTGCGCTTTACGCAGCAATGCGGCGGTTTTCTGCACTCTACTGTGCTTTAGTTTATCCTGCTTCGCTTCGGGAAAGCCAGCAATATCAGTTGCAGCTCCATAGGATTTGATAGGCTACGTTTGTGTATGTTAAGATTCATTATGTGTGTAGAGGACAGCATAGACTTTTGTGCTATACACCGTCATTCGGTTTACTTCTGCGCTATTCTGTGCTCTATTGTTCACTGCTGGATCCTGGGGAGGCCTGGAGTAGAGGTCGCTCCACGTTAGGTTGAGATAGGATACCTTCGGTTATGTTACAGTTGGCTGCGTTAGGGGAGGATAGCGTTGCCTTTTGTGCTATAAAATGGTATTCGTTGGATTCTTGCGCTCCACTGTGATCTGTTGTTTTCAGCTTGACTCTGGGAAAGACAGCAATAGTTGTATTGGCACGTTATGCTGTGTGAGGCAACGTTTGGCTGCGTCAGGTTAGGAGAGATTACGATAGGATATCTTCGACCTTTGTGCTATACACTGCAGTGCTCCAGATTTCTGCCATCTACTGTGCTGTAGTATATTTCGCTTGGCTCTGAGGAGGTGAGCAGTTGTGGTGAAGGGCGGTTAGGTGGAGATAGGTATCGTTTGATTGTGCTGTGTTGGTTATGTTGGACTAGGACAGATTTGAGTTTTGTGCTATAGACTGCACTTCGGTGGATTTCTTCGCTCTACTGTGATCTAATATGCTCTGCTTTTACCTGGGGAGGCCGGAAATGGCGGCCGCGACGCGTTAGGTAGAGTTAGGTTACGTTCGCTTGGGTCAGGTTTGTTTGGTTAGTTTCGGTTTGATTGGGTTAGGTTCGGATGCCTCTGTCTTTTGTGATGTACACTGTAATGCGGTGGGTTTCTGCGCTCTACTATGCCCTAGTATGTTCTGCTTGTCCCTGGGGAGGGCTGTAACGGTGGTGTCAGTACGTTTGATTGTGTTATGCTATGTTTGGATGAGTTATGTTTCTTTGCATAATGTTCGTATATGTTTGAGGTTAGTGATATTCACTGTTTTTCGGTGGATTTCTGCACGCTACTGCGCCCTACTGTATTCTACTTGGCTCCGGCGGGTCCAGAAATAGCATTTGCGGAGCGTTATGTTGAGTTAGACTTCGTTTGGTTATGTTATGTTTGCTTGGGTTAGGTTCGCATGCCTTTGACTTTCGTGGTATACAGTGCTATTCGTTGCATTTTTGCGCTCCACTGTGCTCCGCTATGTTCCGCTTGGCACACGGGTGGCCAGAAATGGCGGTCCAGGCTCCATGGTTGGATTATGCTGCGCTTGGTTATGTTAAGTTTGGAGAGGTTAGGATAGGTTATCCTACACTTTTGCGCTGTAAACTGCTAGTTGGTGGATTCCCACGCTCCACTGCGCAATACTATACTTCGCTCGACTCTGGGGAGGCCAGCAGGAGTGGTCGCGGCACGTTAGTTTAAGCCCGATTACGTTCAGTTGTGTTAGGTTTCTGGGGTTTAGGCTAGTATAGCTCTCACTTTTGTGCTCAAAACTGATGGTCTGTGGACTTCTTGGCTCCACTCTGCCCTATAATATTCCGCTTGCCTGGGCGGACGCCAAGAATAGTGCTTTCAGCACGTCAGCTTGTGTTGCATTACGTTTGGTTAGGTTAGGTTACGTCAGGTTAGGTTAGGATATCTTTCACTTTTGTGCTTTACACTGGATTGCGGCGGATTTCTGCGTTCTGCTGTGCTCTGGCATATTCTGTTTGGCTCTGTAGAAGTCAGCAATAATGGTCTAGGCGCGTTAGGTCGCGTGATGGTACGTTCGGTTATGTTATGTATAGCTAGGTTAGGCTAGGATAGCTATGACTATTGTGATATACACTGCTTTTCGGTGGGTTTCTGAGATCCGCTGTGATCAGATATGTTCAGCTTGGTTCCCGGAAAGGCAGCAATAGTTGTCTCGGCACCTTGTGCTGAGTTAGGGTACGTTTGGGTGGGTTAGATTAGGTCATGTTAGGTTAGGTTATACCTACTTTGCTCATTACACAGGAACGCCGTGGTTTTCTGTGATCTACTGTGCTCTAGCATATTCTGCTTGGTATTGGATAGGTCAGCGATAGTTGTGTTGGGTAGTTAGGTGGAGATAGGTAACGTCTGGTTATGCTATGTTTGGTTACTTTAGGCTAGGGCAGCTTTGACTCTTGTGCAATACACTGCAATTCGATGGATTTCCGCGCTACAAATTTCTCTACTATACTCTGCTCGACTCTGTGGTTACCAGTAATAGTGATCTCGTCACGCTAGGCTGAGTTAGGCTAAGTTCGGTTACCATATGTATGTCCGCGTTGGGTTAGGATAGCTCTGACTTTCGTGGTACACACTGTTATTCTGCTTACTACTGTGATCTACTGCACTCCACTACGCTCTACTGTATTATGCTTGGCTCTGAGGCGCCTATCAATAGTGGTGGCGGCTCTCTATGTTTAGTTATGCTTCGTTTGATTAGGTTATATTTGTTTGGGCTAGGTTCGGATGTATTTGACTTTTGTGCTTTACACTGCAATACGGCGGATTCTGCGCTCTACTGTGCTGTGCTATATCCTGGTTGGCTCTGTGGAAGCCAGAAACAGTGGTCTAGGGACGTTAGGTTGTGCTAGGTTACGTTTGGTTGTGTTATGCTTGGTTAGGTCAGGCTGGGATAGCTATGACTATTGTGATGTGCACTGCTATTCCTCGGAACCGAATTTCGAATTTCGGTGCTAACTTGATCTAATATGCTCTGCTTTGCTCTTGAGAGGCCAGGAACTGTAGCCGCGCACGTTATGTAGTGTTAGGTTACCTTTAGGTGGGTTAGGCTTGTTTCGGTTGGGATAGGGTATCTTTGACTTTTGCGACGTACACCGAAATGCGGTGGATTTCTGAGCTCTACTGTGCTCTTCTATGCTCTGCGTGGCTGTGGGGAGGCCAGAGATTGTGGTCTCGGCACTTTCGTTTGAGGTGGGCTACTTTCGGTTAGATTATGTTTGTTTGGGTTAGGCTTGGGTACCTTCGACTTTCGGGGTATACACTGTTAATCGGTGAATTTCTACGCTCTACTGTTCTCTACTATACTCCACCCGTCTCTACGGAGGCCAGTAATAGTGGTCGCGGCACGTTAGGTTCTGATATGCTACGTCTGGCTATGTTAGGCTTGGTTAGGTTAAGAGAGGATAGCATTAACCGTAGTGACATGGTATGCTACTAGGTGGCCCTCTGCGCCATACAGAGCCCTAATATTTTCTCTGAGAGGGTCAGCAAAAGTGGCCTCGGCGCGTAGCATTGGGTCACGTTACATTTGGATAGGTTGGGCTTGGCTAACCTTGGTTAGTATTGCTCCAGATTTTGTACTCTACACTGCTATTCGGGGGAATTGTGCGCACCTCTGTGTTGTAATGTATCTTGCATGGCTATGGAAGTGGCAACAATAGCGGTCTCGGCACGTTAGTTTGAGATATGCCATGTTTGTTTATGTTCTGTTTTTTGAGTTAGGCTTGGTTAGATTTGAATTTCCTGATATACACTACGATCATATGGTTTTCTGCCTTCTGCCATCCACTAACGTGTTCTTCGTAGCTCCGGGGAGGCCAGCAATAGCGGTGCCTCGTCACGTTCGGTTTAGTTCTTCTACGCTTGGATAGGTTAGGTTAGGTCTGGTTAGGTAAGGACATCTTCGGCTTTTGACATGTACGTTGCTATTTGGTAGCTTTGTGCGTTCCATTCTACTCTTCTGCGCCCAGCTCGATTCTTGGGAGGCCAGGAATAGCGGTCATGGCACGATAGGATGTGCTATGCTACGTTTGGTTAGGCTATGTTTGTTTGGATTAGGTTTGCATTCCTTTGACTTTCGTGGTATAGACTGCCGTTCGTTGGACTTCTGCGCCCTGCTGTGCTCAAGTATATTCTGCTCGGCTCTGGGGATGCCCGAAAGACTGGTATCGGCACGTTAGGTTCAGATGGTCAACGTTTCGTTATGTTACGTTTGGTTCGAATAGGATAGGGTTGCTTTGACTTTTAGGCTACACACCGCTGTTTGGTGTATTTCTGCGCTCTTCTGTGCACTAGTACGTTCTGCTTGGCTCTGGGGGCCAGAAGTGGTTGTGTCGGCACAAAAGGTAGAGTTAGGTTACGCTTGGTTAGGTAATGCCAGGGTAGCTTCGACTTTCCTGCTATACACTGCGGTTATATGGACTTCTGCGCTCTGCTCTCCTTTATTATTCTCTGCTTGGCTTTGTGGACACCTGCAATACTATTCGCAGTTCGTTAGGTTGGGTTAGATAACGTTTGGTTAGGTTTGGTTAGGTTGGGTTAGGCTAGGGTAGCTTTGATAAATGTGCTCAACACTGACATTCAATGGACTTCTGTGCACTACTGCGCTCTACCATATTCTGCTTTTCTCTGGGGAAGCCAGCAATTGTGTACGCGGCACGTTAGGTTTAGTTATTCTATGTATGGTTCGGTTAGATTCGGACATGTTTGGCTAGTGTAGCTTTGACTTTCCTGCTATACACTACTATTCGGCCGATACCTGTGCACTGCATTGCTCTACTAGGATATGCTTGACTCTGGGGTGGCCAGCAACAGCGGTCGTGGCAGGTTTGATTGCGTTATGCTACGTTCGGTTATGTTATGCTCGGTTAAATTTGGCCAGGATAGCTTTGAGTTTTGTGCTATACACTGCCATTCGGTTCATTTCTCCATTCTGCTGTGCTCTAGTATATTCTGCTTGGCTATGGGGATGCCAGCAGTATTGGTCTCGGCACGTTAGACTGATTTATGTTGCGTTTGAATATGTCACGTTTGGTTAGGTTAGGACAGGGTAGCATTGACTTTTGTGACATGCATTAAAATTCGGTGGATATCTGCGCCCTACATTGCTCTACTATACTCTGATCGGCTATTGGGAGGCATGCAATAGGTGCCGTGGCACGATAGGTTGAGTAACGTTACGTTTGGTCAGGATAGGTTAGGTCAGGTCAGTGGAGGATGGCTTTGACTTTTGTCATATACACTGCCATTCGGAGGATTTCTGCGCTCTACTGTGATCTAATACGTCCTGCTTTTCACTGTGGCGTGCAGTAATGATAGCATCGGCACGTTGGTTAGAGATAGTATACGTTACGCTGGGATAGGCTAGGAAGGTTTGGTTAGGATTTCTTTGGCCCCTGCGCTGTGCACTGCTGTTCGGAAGATTACCGTGCTCTGCATTGCTATACTTCCCTCGACTCTGGGAAGGCGAGCAGTTGCGTTCGTGTACGTTAGCTTGAGTTGTGTTGCGTTCAGCATGGTTAGGGTAGGTTAAGTTGTGTTAGGATGGCTTTAAGTCTCGCGCGATACACCACTCTCCGGTTGATTCCTATGTTATACTGTGATAAACTCTATTCTACTTGGGTCTGGGGAGTCCAGCAGCTGTGGTCGCGGTACGCTATGTTAACTTGTGCTACATTTGGGAAGGATTGATTAAGTTAGCTTAGGTCAGGATTCGTTCCGTGGGGACCGTCCACCTCTACCTCTCTAACCTGGGTCATGGAGAAAACGGGCAGGTGGGTGGGGACTCGTCATTTTGAGAGACCGTGGTCCAAGCGCGCGGCGCCGCGTCATGCTCCCACGGCGGCCGCAGGTTATGCGTGCGCTGCGGTGCGGTGGCATGCGTGGTGTGCGTGGCTGTAGACGACCCATCTCGCGCGCATGGTCATGATCGGGTGCGAGTTTCCATCTCGCTGGGCGGGAAATACGGTGGCATCGCTGGCGCGTCCTGGCAAGTGCGTCGCCGCGAATTCCAGGGCGACACGAAATGCGAAGGGCTGGCGATCGTGGGGATTTTACCATCTATAAATCCTCAACAACACCGCCCCGTCCACTACCGTGCCGGGTATCTTTGGAAGACTTCCCCACGTCAAAAAAAGGGAAGGTAAGTGTATGTTTGACTTTTGTGTTATTCACAGAAGTGAGGTGGATTTCTGCGCTCTACTGTGCTCTGGTATATTCTGCATATCTCTGGGTAGTCCAGCAACAGTGTTCCCTGCACGTTAATTTGAGTACTTCTACGTTTGCTTGTATTACGTTTGGTCAAGTTAGTATGGAATGGATTAGACTTTTGTGCTTCACACTGCTATTCGGTGGAATTTTGCCCTCTAAAGTGCTCTAATATGTCTTGCTTGTCTCCTGGGTGGCTAGAATTGGTGTTCTCGGCATGTTAGGTTGAGTTAGGCTTCGGTTCGTTAGGTTAGGATTGGAAGGCTTGGTTAGGATTTCTTTGACTTTTGTGCAATACACTGCTATTCGGTGCATTTCCGCCATCTGCAATGCTCTGCTATACTCCAGTCGACTATGGCGTTGCGAGCAGTGGTGGTCGCAGCACGATTAGTTTCAGTTAGGTTACGTTTCGTTTGGTTAGGCTAGAATAAGTTTGGTCACAATAGCTACTTCTTTCGTCCAATACACTGCTATGAGGCGTACTCCTGCGATCTACTGTGGTCAAATATATTCTGCTTGGCTTGGGGGGGGGCAGCAGCAGTGGTAGCTGCATCTTATGTTGAGCTATGCTACGTTCCGTTGAGTTAGGTTCGGTCAGGTTAGGTTATGGTGTCTTGGACTTTTGTGCCCTTCACTGCAATGCGGTGGACTGCTACGCAGAACTGCGCTCTACTAAATTCTGCATTTCTCCAGGGAGGCCAGAAGCAGTGGTCGCGGCACGTCATGTTGTATTTTGCTGCCTTTGGTGAGGCAAGGTTAGGACCGGTTAAGTTATGGTATCTACGGCTTGCGTGCCATTCTCTGCAATGTGGTGGATTTCTGCGCACTACTGCATCCTAGTACATTCGCATTGTCTCTGTGGTGGACAGCAATGGTGGCACCATCATGGTAGTTTGAGTTAGGCTGCGATTTAATATGCCACGTTTGGCTAGTTTTGGACAGGCTACATTGACTTTGGTGAAATTCACTGCTGTCCGGTATATTTCTGCGCTTTAATGAGATCTAAAGTACTTTTCTTGGCTTTGGGGAGGCCAGCAATATTGGTCTCGTCCCGCCATGATTAGTTACACTACCTTTGGATAGGTTAGGTAAGATCACGTTAGGTCGGATTATGTTTAACTTTTGTGCTATACACTGCAATGCGGTGGAATTATGCGCCCCGCTGTTATCTAGTATATTCTGCTTGAACTTGTGGTGACCGGCAGGAGTGGCCTCGGGACGTTAGGTTGAGCTATGCAACGTTTGGATGTTTTAGGCTTGATGAGGTTATGATGGGATAGATTAGACTTTTGTGCCAGTCACTGCTTTTCGGTGGATATCTACGCTCCAATGTTCTGTAATATGCTCTGCTTGGCTCTGTGGTGGCCAGCCATGTTGGTCTCGTCACGTCATGTATAGTTACAGTACGTTTGGGTAGCTTATGCAGGGTCAGGTTATGTCAGGCTATGTTCGAATATTGTGCTATACACTGCAATGCGGTGGACTTCTGGGTCCTGCTGCGCTCTAGCATATTCTGCTTGGACCTGGGGACGCCATCTGTGGTGGCCTTGGCGCGTTAGGTTCACTTATGATACGCCTGGATGTGTTACGTCTGGTGAGGGTATGGTAGGATAGCCAATTCCTCTGTGCTATACACAGCTATCCGCGGGTTTCTGCGCTCTGCTGTGCACTAGTATATTCTGCTTTGCTCCGCGTATTCCACAAGTAGTGGTCTCGTCATGTTAGGTGGAGCTTGACTACGTTCGGATATGTTACGTTCGGCTAGGTTATTATAGTCTTCTTTGACATTCGTGTTATACAATGCTTTTCGGAGGATTCCTGTGATCTACAGTGTTCTACTACATTCTGCTTGCCTCCATGGATGCCAGCAACAGTGGTCGCGGCACGTTATGTTGAGTTATGATACGATTGGTTAGGTTAGGTTAGGACAGGTTATGTTAGGTTATCTTAGACTTTCGTGCTATACATGGCTATTCAATGGGTATCTGAGCTCTACATTGCTCGACTATTCTTTGCTTGACTCTGGGGAGGCCAGAAATAATATTCGTGGCACTGTACATTCTGGTTGGCTCCGATTGGTAGTGTTACAATTGGTTAGGTTAGGTCAGGATAGCTGTGACTTTTGCGCTATACACCGCTATTCTGTGGATTCCTATGCCATATATTGCTCTACTATACCCTGCTCGACTATGGCGAGGCCAGTACTAGTAGTCTCGGCATTTTATGTTGAGTAGGCTGCGTTTGGCTGCGTTATGTTGGTTTGGTTTAGGTTTAGACAGATTTGACTTTCGTAGTATACACTGATATATGGTGAATTCATACGCTCTACTCTGCTCTACTGTATTCTGCTTGGCCGTATAGTTTCCAGCAGTAGTGATCGCGGAACGTTATGTTTAGTTGGGCTGTGTTTGGTTAGGCCATGTTGGTTTGTGTTAGGCTTTGGTAGCTAAGACTTTTCCGATATACGTTGAGATTCCATGGATTTCTGCGTCCTACTATAAACTAATATGTTCTGCTTGGCTTTGCGGGTGCCAGCCATCATGCTCGCGGCATGTTTGGTTGTGTCAGGTTACGTTTCGTTATATAACGTTTGGCTCTGTTAGGTGGAGGTAGCTTTGACTTTTGTGCGAGAGATACTGCTCTTCGGTGAATTTCTACGCCCTACGTTGCTCTACCCTACTCTGCTCGACTACGGGGAGGCCAGTATTAGTGATCTCGGCGAGTTACATTGTGTAGGCTACGCTGGCAACGTTACGCTAGTCTGGGTTAGGCTCGGATAGATGCGACTTTCGTGGTATACACTGTTATTCAGAGGGCTTCTACGCTCTGCCACCTTTACAATATTCTGCTTTGCGGTCGTGTGTCCAGCAATAATGGCGCAACGTTACGTTGAGTTCGGTTACGTTTGGTTAGGTCCTGTTGGTGCGGGTTAGACTTTTGTAGCTTAGGCTTTTCTGATATGCACTGTGATTATACGGATTTCTGCGTTCCACTGTCCACTAATATGTTCTGCTTGGCTCTGTGTATGAAAGCAATCGTTGCCGCGGCGCGTTAAGTTGTGTTAGGTTAAGTTTGCTTATGATACGATTGGCTATGTTTGAAGGTGATTGCTTCGACTTTCGTTCTGTTCGCAGCTCTTCGGTGCATT
>NW_016912941.1:81429-88564 GCF_001483705.2 Eufriesea mexicana | reverse complement strand
TTCGGTGGATATCTACGCTCCAATGTTCTGTAATATGCTCTGCTTGGCTCTGTGGTGGCCAGCCATGTTGGTCTCGTCACGTCATGTATAGTTACAGTACGTTTGGGTAGCTTATGCAGGGTCAGGTTATGTCAGGCTATGTTCGAATATTGTGCTATACACTGCAATGCGGTGGACTTCTGGGTCCTGCTGCGCTCTAGCATATTCTGCTTGGACCTGGGGACGCCATCTGTGGTGGCCTTGGCGCGTTAGGTTCACTTATGATACGCCTGGATGTGTTACGTCTGGTGAGGGTATGGTAGGATAGCCAATTCCTCTGTGCTATACACAGCTATCCGCGGGTTTCTGCGCTCTGCTGTGCACTAGTATATTCTGCTTTGCTCCGCGTATTCCACAAGTAGTGGTCTCGTCATGTTAGGTGGAGCTTGACTACGTTCGGATATGTTACGTTCGGCTAGGTTATTATAGTCTTCTTTGACATTCGTGTTATACAATGCTTTTCGGAGGATTCCTGTGATCTACAGTGTTCTACTACATTCTGCTTGCCTCCATGGATGCCAGCAACAGTGGTCGCGGCACGTTATGTTGAGTTATGATACGATTGGTTAGGTTAGGTTAGGACAGGTTATGTTAGGTTATCTTAGACTTTCGTGCTATACATGGCTATTCAATGGGTATCTGAGCTCTACATTGCTCGACTATTCTTTGCTTGACTCCGGGGAGGCCAGAAATAATATTCGTGGCACTGTACATTCTGGTTGGCTCCGATTGGTAGTGTTACAATTGGTTAGGTTAGGTCAGGATAGCTGTGACTTTTGCGCTATACACCGCTATTCTGTGGATTCCTATGCCATATATTGCTCTACTATACCCTGCTCGACTATGGCGAGGCCAGTACTAGTAGTCTCGGCATTTTATGTTGAGTAGGCTGCGTTTGGCTGCGTTATGTTGGTTTGGTTTAGGTTTAGACAGATTTGACTTTCGTAGTATACACTGATATATGGTGAATTCATACGCTCTACTCTGCTCTACTGTATTCTGCTTGGCCGTATAGTTTCCAGCAGTAGTGATCGCGGAACGTTATGTTTAGTTGGGCTGTGTTTGGTTAGGCCATGTTGGTTTGTGTTAGGCTTTGGTAGCTAAGACTTTTCCGATATACGTTGAGATTCCATGGATTTCTGCGTCCTACTATAAACTAATATGTTCTGCTTGGCTTTGCGGGTGCCAGCCATCATGCTCGCGGCATGTTTGGTTGTGTCAGGTTACGTTTCGTTATATAACGTTTGGCTCTGTTAGGTGGAGGTAGCTTTGACTTTTGTGCGAGAGATACTGCTCTTCGGTGAATTTCTACGCCCTACGTTGCTCTACCCTACTCTGCTCGACTACGGGGAGGCCAGTATTAGTGATCTCGGCGAGTTACATTGTGTAGGCTACGCTGGCAACGTTACGCTAGTCTGGGTTAGGCTCGGATAGATGCGACTTTCGTGGTATACACTGTTATTCAGAGGGCTTCTACGCTCTGCCACCTTTACAATATTCTGCTTTGCGGTCGTGTGTCCAGCAATAATGGCGCAACGTTACGTTAAGTTCGGTTACGTTTGGTTAGGTCCTGTTGGTGCGGGTTAGACTTTTGTAGCTTAGGCTTTTCTGATATGCACTGTGATTATACGGATTTCTGCGTTCCACTGTCCACTAATATGTTCTGCTTGGCTCTGTGTATGAAAGCAATCGTTGCCGCGGCGCGTTAAGTTGTGTTAGGTTAAGTTTGCTTATGATACGATTGGCTATGTTTGAAGGTGATTGCTTCGACTTTCGTTCTGTTCGCAGCTCTTCGGTGCATTTCTGCGCTCTACATTGCTCTAGTATGATCTGCTTGGCGCTGGGGCGCCAGCAATGACGGTCTCGGCACGTTGGGTTAAGTTAGGCAACATTCGGGCATGTTCCGTTGATTTGAGCCAGGCTTGGATAGTTTAGACTTTTCTGATATACTGTGCGGTTCTATGGACATCTTCATTCTAATATCCACTAATACGTTCTGCTTGTCTAAGGGATACCAGCAACCGTGGTCGCGGCACGTTAGTTTGTGCTATGATACGATTGCTTATATTAAGATTGGCTACGCTTGGAGGTGATAGCTTCGACTCTTGTGCTATATACAGCTTTCCGGTGGATTTCTGCACTCTAGATTGCTCTACTATACCCTGCTCGTCCATGTGGAGGCCGGTAATAATAGTCTCGGCAAGTTAGATTCATTTAGGCTAAGTTTGGTTAGGTTGTGTTAGTCTGGGCTAGGTGTGGATAGCTCTGAATTACGTGGTGTACACAGCTTTCGTTGGATTCCTGCCCTCTACTGTGCTACACTGAAATCTGCTTGTCCCTGTGGAGGCCAGCAATAGTGGTCGCGGCACGTTAGGTATAGCTTGGTTACGTTTGGTAATGTTATGGTTAGCTAGGTTAGGAGAGGGTAGAATTGACTTTTGTTCTGTACACTGCTATTCGGATCATCTCTGCGCTCTACATCGCTACACTGTGCTCTACTTGTCTCTGAGGAGACTAGCAATAGCGGTCGTGTCCCGATAGTTTGAGTTAGGTTACGTTCGCTTAGCTAAGGTTAGGTTAGGTTTAGTTGGGGTGGCTCTGACATTCGTGCTATACTCTACTATTCTGCGGATTTCGACGCTCTGCTATGCTCTAGTATGTCCTGCTTGGTTCTCTCGATGTAATACAGGTCTCAGCTACCTTGGTTCAGTTGTTCTACGTTTGTTTCGGTTGGGTATGGTCTGGTTTGGTGAGCATGTCTTTCACTTTTGTGGTATACATAGACATCTGGTAATATTCTGCACCATACTGTGCTGTACTACACTGTGCTCGTCTCTGGGGGCCCAGCAACAGTGGTCAGGGCACGATAGGTTGTGCTAGGCTACGCATGGCTTGTCTAGGTTCGGACAGGTGTGATTATTGTATCTTTGACTTTTCTGCTATACACTGCCGTTCGGACTATATCTGTGAACTGCACTGCTCTACTAGCATCTGCATGTCTCTGGGGAGGCCAGCAACTGCGGTCGTAGCAGGTTCGGTTGGTACATGTTATGCTTGCATAGGTAACGTTTCGTTAAGTTTGACTAGGATGGCTTTGACCTTTGTGCTGTACACTGCTGTTCGATCGACATCTGCGTTCTGCATTGCTCTACTATTAACTGCTTGACTCTCGAGAGACCAGCAATAGTGGACGTGGCACCATTTTTGTAGCTAGGTTGCGTCTGGTTTGGTTAGGGTTGGTCATGTTTTGTTAGGATGGCCTCGACTTTTGTGCTATACACTGCTATTCGGTGGAATTCTGCGCTCTACTGTGCTCTAGTTGGTTCTGCTTGGCCGTGGGGATGCCAGCAATAGAGGTCCCGGCTCGTTAGGTTTAGTTGTTCCACGTTCGGTTAGGTTAGATTGGGTGTGGGTTGGTCGGGATATCTTTGACTTTTGTGCTGTACACTGCTTTTCGGTGGATTTTCGCGCTCTACGTTGCTCTACTACACTCTTCTCGGCTTTGGCGAGGCCAGCGATAGTGGTATCTGCACGTTATGCTGAGATAAAGAACGTTTGCTTGTGCTTCGTTTGGTAAAGTTAGGACATGATTGCACAGACTTTTATGCCAGACCGATATTCGGTGGATTTCCGCATCCTACTGTGCTGTAGTATATTCTGCTTAGCTCTGTGAGGTCAGCGGTATTTGTCTTTGCACGTTAGTCTGAGTTAGGTTGCGATCGGTTATGCTAAGTTTGGTTATGTCAGAATTGGATAGCTTTGTCTTTTTTGCAATACACTGCTAATCAGTGGATTTCTGCACTCCACATTGCTCTACTATACCGTGATCGACTGCCGGGATGGGAGCAAAAGCGCTCGCTACATGTTAGGCTTAGTTAGGTTACGTTTGGTTAGGTTAAGTTAGGCAACGATTGGCTAGGGTAGCTTTGACTTTCATGCAATGCACAGTTATTCGGTGGATTTCTAAGCTACAAAGTTCTCTACTCTAATCTGCTAGACCCTGGGGAGGTCAGCAATAGTGGTCCCGGCATGTTATGTTCTGTTTGCCTACGTCAAGTTGGGTTACGTTTGTTTGTGTTACGTTTGGATGTCTTTGACTTTTCCGCTGCACATTGCTCTTCTGTGGATTTCTGCGCTCTGCATTGCCCTACTATAGTCTGCTCGACTCGCGGAACGTCAGCATTAGTGGTCGGTGCACGTTACGTTTAGTTACACTACGTTTGGTTAAGTTAGTTTCGGTCTTGCTAGGTTCGGATATCATTGACTTTTGTGCTATACGCAGTTATTCGGTGGGTTCCTGCCCTCAACTTCGCTTTAACCTAATCTGCTGGACCCTGCGGAGGCCGGAAATAGTGGTTCGAGTACGTTCCTTTGAGTTTGGCTACCTTAGGTTAGGTTATGTTAGTTTGTGTTCGGTTTGGATACCTATGACTTTTCTGCTGCACAGTGTGAGTCTATGGATGTCTGCGCCCTGCTCTCCTCTGGTATGTTTTGCTTGGCTCCGTGGAGGCTAGAAAGAGTAGCCGCGGCATGTTAGGTTTAGTTGCGTTACATTTGGTTAATTTACGTTAGCATGGGTAAGGTTTGAATAGCTTTGATTTTTCCGCCATACCATGCGATTTTATGGATTTCTGCGCCCTACTCTCCTCTAATATGCTCTGCATTGCCAGGGATGCCAGGAACAGTAATCGCGGCAACTACGTTGCGTTAGATGACGCTTGGTTATGTTAGCTTTTTTTAGGGTAGGACGGTATAGTTTTGATTTTTGTGCTCCACAATGCAATTCGGTGGATTCCTGCCGTCTACATGGCCTTACTCTACTCTGCTCGAAACTCGGGAGGCCAGCAATAGTGGTCGCGGCACGTTAGGCTTAGTTACTGTACGTTCGGTCTGGTTAGGTTAGGTCTGGTCAGGTTAGTATATCTTTTACTTTTGCTCTATACGCTGGTATTCGGTGGATTCCTGCCCTCCACGTTGCTCCACTCTAATGTGCTAGACACAGGGGAGGCCGGAAGTAGTGGTCGCCGCACTTTAGGTTGAGTTAGGCTACGTTTGGGTATGTGTCGTTCGGTTGGATTAGGTTTGGATAGCTTTGACCTTTGCGCTATACGTTCTTGCTCGGTGGATTTCTGCGGTCTAATGTGCTGTATCGCAACCTGCTTGTGTCTGTGGACGCCAGGAATTGTGGTCACAGCACGTTAGATTGAGATTTGTTACGTTTGGAAAGGGTGGGTTCGACTTTTATGCAATACGCAGCTACTCTATGGATTTCTGAACTCCACACAGCGCTAATATTCTCTGCTTTTCTCTGGGGATGGCAGCAATGGTAGTCTCGACACGTTATGGCGAGATTGGCTACGTTTGGTTGGGTTAGCGTAGGGCAGAATAGGTCAGGTTTTCTTCGACTTTTGTGCTATACATTGCTATACGTTTAATTTCTGCGCTCTACTGTTCTCTAGTATCTTCAGCTTGGCTCTGGCGAGGCCATCAATGGTCTGTCGTGGCCCGATAGGTTGAATTGGGTAACGATTTGGTAGGTCAGGTTAGGTTATGTTTGGTAATGGCTGCTCTGACTTTTCTGCTTTACACTGCTATTCGGTGAATTTCTGCGCTCTACTGTGCTCTAACATATTTTGCTCGGCCCTGGGAGGACAGAAGTAGAGGTATCGGCACGTTTGGCCTATTTATTCTGCGTTTGGTTAGAATAAGCTAGGTCTGGTTATGTCAGGATATCATTGACTTTTGTGGTATACATTGCTATTTAGTGAATATCTACTCTTTACTGTGCTCTACTATACTCTGTTCGACTCTAGGGAGGCGAGCAATAGAGGCTTCCGCACGTTAGGAAGTGCTATGCTACGTTTGGTTACGTTATGTTAGTCCAGGTTAGGGTAGGATATCTTTGACTGTTGCGCTATACACTGCTATACGTTGAATATCTGCTCTGCACTGTGCTCTAGTATGCTCTGCCTGGCTCTGATAAGACCAGCAGAATCGGTCTCGGCACGATAGGTTGAGTCATGTTACGTTTGGTTAGGCCAGGTTAGGTTAGGCATGGTCTGGGTTGGTTTGATCTCTGTGCTACACACTGCTACTCGGTGAATTTCTGCGCTCTGTTTTGCTCTCATGTGTTCTGCACGACTATGGGGAGGCCAGTAACAGTGATCTCGTCCCGTTAGGTTGAGCTACGCTACGTTTGGCTGCGTTAAGTTAGTTTGTGTTAGGTTTGGATAGATTTTACTCCGCGGCATACACAGATACTTGGTGGAAATTTGCCATGTACTATGCTCTACTATATTCTGCTTGACAGTTGGGAGCCCAGCAATAGTGGTCGCGGCACGCTATGCTTGGCTACGCTATGTTTGGTCAGGCTATGTTCGTTTGGGTTAGGCTAGGGTATCTTAGACTTTTCTGACCTACACTCGGATTCTATGGATTTCTGAGCTCTTCTATCCTATAATATGTTCTGCTTGGCTCTGGGAAGGGGAGCAATCCTTGTCGCGACACGTCAGTTTGTTTCAGGTTACGTTTAGTTATTTTATGTTCGGCTAGGTTAGGAGGCGGTAGCATAGACTATTGTGCTCTACACTGCTGTTCGGTTGATGTCCGCGCTCTGCATTGCTCTACTAGCATTTGCATGTCCTTTTGGGGGTCAGAAATGGTGGTCCTGGCGCGTTTGGTTGAGCCAGTATACGCTTGCTTATGCTAGGTTGGGTCAAGTTTGGTCGCCAAGGCTTTTAATTTCGTGCTATACGCTGCCATTCGGTCGATGCCTACCCTCTGCGATGCTCCTCTAGCATCCGCTTGCGTCCCGGGAGTCCAGAAATAGCGGTCGCGGCACGTTTGCTCGAGTTATGCGACGTTCAGGTCAGTAAGGTTAGGTTAAGCTTGGTTAGGGCTGCTTTGACTTTTATGCTATACACTGCTATTCGGTGGTTCCTTGCGCCCTACTGTGCTCTAGTATATTCTGCTTAACTATGGGGAGGACAGGAGTAGTGGCCTCGGCACGTTTGTTTGAGTTTGCTTGCGTCTGGTTTTACTACGATTGGTGTGGTTAGAGAGGGTAGCATAGATTTTTGTGCTATACACCGCTCTT
>NW_016912941.1:0-81337 GCF_001483705.2 Eufriesea mexicana | reverse complement strand
ACGTTCGTTTATTTTACGTTCTGTTAGGTTAGGATAGGATATCTTTGACTCTTGTGCAATACGCTGCTATTCGGTGGATTTCTGCGCTCTTCGTTACTCTGCTATACCCTACTCGGCTTTGGTGAAGCCAGCAATGGCGTCCGTGGCACGATAGGTATAGTTTGGTTACGCTTTGTTACATTAGGTTAGGCTAGGTTTGGTCAGGGTAGCTTTGACTTTTGTGGTATGCACTGCTATGCGGTTGATTACTGCGATCTATTGTAATCTAGTATGTTCTGCTTGGCTCTGGAGAGGCCAGCAATTGCGGTCTCTGCACGCTAGGCTGAATTATGTTACGCTCGGCTTGGTTAGGTTAGGTTAGGCCATTTTATGTAGGACATCTTTTACTTTTCTGCTTTACTCTTCAGTGCGGCGGATTTCTGCGCTCTGTTGTGCTCTAGTATATTCCGATTGTCTCATGGGAGATCAACTGTAGTGGTACATGCACGCTAGGTTGAGGTACATTACGCTCGGTTATGTAATGCTTCGTTAGGTTAGGATAGGGTAACTTTGACTGTTGCGCTTTACACTGCTATTCGGCGAATTTCTGCGCTCTTCATTGCTTTACTATACTCTGCTCGACTCAGGGCAGGCCAGCAATATCGATCGTGACACGATAGTTCGTGTAAAGTTACGCTTGATTTGGTTAGGTTTATTGAAGATTGGATCGGATGGATTTGACTTCTGTGCTATACGCTGCTATTCGGTCTGTATCTGCAATCTGAGTTGCTCTACTGGCATCCGCTTTACTCTCCGGAGTCCAGCAGTAGTGGTTGTGGCATATTTGGATGAGACATATTACCTTTGGCTAGGCAAGGTATGGTTATGTTTGGATAGGATAGCATTGACTTTTGTGCTATGCACTGCTATACTGTGTTCGCTGCGCTCTGCTGTGCTCTAGTATGTTTTGCTTGGCTGTGGGGAGTGCAGCAATCGTGGCATCGATCGTCACGTTGAGGTAGATAACTTTGGGTTGTGTTACGCATGGTTACGTTAGGATAGGGTAGTCTTCACCTTTGTGCCATACACTGCCATTCGGTGGCATTCTCCGCAATACCGTACTCTACTCTTGGCATATTTGGATGAGACATATTACCTTTGGCTAGGCAAGGTATGGTTATGTTTGGATAGGATTGCATTGACTTTTGTGCTATACACCGCTATACTGTGTTCGCTGCGCTCTGCTGTGCTCTAGTATGTTTTGCTTGGCTGTGGGGAGTGCAGCAATCGTGGCATCGATCGTCACGTTGAGGTAGATAACTTTGGGTTGTGTTACGCATGGTTACGTTAGGATAGGGTAGTCTTCACCTTTGTGCCATACACTGCCATTCGGTGGCATTCTCCGCAATACCGTACTCTACTCTACTCTGCTGGACTCTCGCAAATCCAGCAATAGTGGTCGCGGCCCGTTGGGTTTATATAGGTTACGTTTGGCTAGGTTATATTAGTTTGGGTTGGTTTCGGATTCCTTTGACTTTCGCGGCATAAAATGTTGTTCGACGTACATCTGCGCTCTACTGTGCTGTAGTGTGTTGTGCTTGGCTATGCGGAGGCCAACAATAGTGGTCTCGTCACGTTAGTTTGGGATAGATAAAGCTTCGTTATGCTACGTCTAGTTTCTTTGACTTTCGCGGCATAAAATGTTGTTCGACGTACATCTGCGCTCTACTGTGCTGTAGTGTGTTGTGCTTGGCTATGCGGAGGCCAACAATAGTGGTCTCGTCACGTCAGTTTGGGATAGATAAAGCTTCGTTATGCTACGTCTAGTTAGTTTAGGACAGGGTAGCTTCGACTGTTATGCTATATACAGCTATTCGATAGTTCCCCGCGTTCTAAATTGCTCTAATGTGCTCTTATTGGCTCTGGCGGTCCAGCAATGTTATTCTCGTCACGTTACGCCTAGTTAGGCTACGTTGGGTTAGGTTGGGTTAGTAGAGGTTATGTTTCGATAGCTTCGACTATTGTGCAATGCACTGCGATTGTATAGAATCCTGCGCTCTACTCCTCCTAGAATGTTCTGCTTGGCTCTGAGGGGGGCAGCAATAGTGGCCTCGGCAATTTAGGAGGAGTTGTGTTACGTTTGGTTATGTTACGTTTGGTCAGGTTAGGATTCGATAGCTTTGACTTATGCGCTATACACTGTTATACGGATGATTTCTGTGCTCTTCTGTGCTATAATATGTTCTGCTTCGATATGGGGAGGCCAGCAATGTCGTTCGCGGCACGTTTGGTTGTGTCAAGTTGCGTTGTGTTCGGTTAGGTAAGGTTGAGTTCGGTTATGGTGGTTTGGTCGTTTGCGCTATACACTGCTATTCGGTGGACTACTACGCTCTACTGTGCTGTAGTATATTCTACTTGGCTATTGCGAGGCCCGCAGTAGTGCTCTCAGCACGACAGGCTGAGTTATGTTGCGTTTGGTTATGTTAAGTTAGGTTAGGTTAGTGTAGGATAGCCTTGACTTTTGTGCTTTGCATTGCAATGCGGCGTACTCCTGCTCAGTACTTTGCCACAGTATATTATGATAGGCTCAGGGGAGGTCAGCAATTGTGGTCAGGGCTCGTTATGTTAGGTTAGGTTACGATTGGTTATGACGTGTATGGTTTGGTTAGGCTGGGATATCTTTGACTTCTGTGGTATAAACCGTCTTTAGTTGGATTTCTACACTCTACTGTGATCTCGTATGCTCTCGCTTGATCTTGGGTGGACAGAGGTAGCGGCCACGGCTCATCAGCTTGAATTGGGTCACTTTTAGTTATGTTATGTTTGCTTGGACCAGATTTGGTTAGCAGTGACCTTTCTGCTGTACCCTGCGGCCTATGGATTTCGGCTGTCATATCTATTCTAATATGTTCTGCTTGGCTCTGTGGAGGCCAGCAATACTGGTTACCGCATGAAAGGTTGTAATGGATTACGTTTAATTAGGTTTGGCTAGGTTGTGTCTGGTTTGGATTGCTTCGACTTTTGCACTCAACACTGCTATTCTATGGACTTCTGCGCTCTACTGTGCTCTACCGTACTCTGTTTGTCCCGGGGGACGCCAGCGATGGTAGCCGCGGCAAGCTAGGTTGCGTTACGTTACGTATGGTTATGTTATGTTAGGCTATGTTTGGTTGGGAATGCTTTGACTTTTGTGCCGTACACGGCTATTCGGTCGATATCTGCGCCCTGCGCTACTCTACTTGAAACCGCTATTCTCTGGGGAGGACAGCAATAGTGGCCGCGGCACGTTTTTGACTTTTGTGCCGTACACTGCTATTCGGTCGATATCTGCGCCCTGCGCTACTCTACTTGAAGCCGCTATTCTCTGGGGAGGACAGCAATAGTGGCCGCGGCACGATAGGCTAAGACAGATTACGCTTGGCTATGTTAGGCTACGTTGTATTAGGCTACGATAGCTCTTACTTGTGTGCTACACACCGCTATTGTATGGACTTCTGCGCTCTTCTGTGCGCTATCACACTCTGCTTGTCTCCGTTCACGCCAGGAGTATTGCTCCCGGCATGTTACGTTGAGTTATGTTACGTTTGATTGGGCAAGGTTAGGTTAGGTTTGGTAGGATACATTTGACTTTTGCGATATTCACTGCTTTTCGGAAGACTTCAGCGTTCTACATTGCTATGCTACACCCTGCTCGACTCTCTGGAGGGCTGTAATGGTGGTCTCGGCTCTTCAGTTTGTCTTATGTTACGTTTGTGTCTGTTACGATTGGTTAAGTAAGGAGGGGACCACTATGACTTTTGAGCTGTACAGTGTTACTCGTTGGATTTCTGCGCTCTACTGTGATCTAATATTCCATGCTTTGCTCTAGGAATTCCAGAAATAGTGGCCGCGGCTCGTTAGCCTATGTTAGGTTACGTTTGGCTAGGTTAGGTTAGGTTGGGATGAGTTAAGTTATTTTTTGCCTTCGTGCTATACACTGCCATTAAATGGACCTGAGTGCTGCACTGTGCTCTGTCATGTTCTGCTTGCCTCTGGGCACGCCAGTAATAGTGGTCGCGACACGTTATGTTTAGTTATTCTAAGTTTGGGTAAGTTAGGTTAGGCATGGTTATGTTAGGATATGTCTGACTTTCGAGATATACATTGCAGTTTGGTGGCTTTCTGCGCGCTACTGTGCTCCACCATACTCTGTTCGACTCTGGGGATGCAAGCAATAGTGGCCTCGGCCCGCAAGTTGAGTTAAGCAACGTTCGCTTATGTCACGTATGGCTATGTTAGGATTGGGTAGCTTCGACTATTGAGATATGCACTGCGATTGTATAGACTCCTTCTCTCTACTCTCCCGTAGTATGATCTGCTTGGCTCTGGGTAACCCAGAAGAAGTGGTCTCTGCACGTCACGTTCAGTCATGTTACGTTAGGTTGGTTTGGGTCACGTTATGTTTGGTGAGGATAGCTTTAGCTTTTGCGCTGCACACAGCTATTTGTTGGATTTCTGCGCTCTGCTGTGCTCTAGTATGTCCTGCCTGTGTCTGGGGAGGACAGCAACAGCGGTCTCGGCACATCCTGCTGTGTTATGTTATGTTATGCCATGTCCTGTTCGTTAGGGTTAAGCTTTCGTTGCTTTGGCCTTTTCTGATATACACAGCGATTCTGTGGATTTCTGCGTTCTACCTACCGCTGATGTATTCTGCTTGGCTCTGTGGAGGCCAGCAGTAGCTGCCGTGGAACGTTAGGTTGAGTTAGGTTACGATTGGTTATGTTACGGTTGGATAGGTTAGGAGAGGATAGCTTTAACTATACGGCCATAGTATGCTACTATCTATATTTCTGCAACCTACAGAGCTCATGCATTTTCAGCTTGTCTCTGGGAAGGCCTGCAATAGTGATCTCGGCACGTTGTGTTGAGTCAGCTTACACACGGTTAGATTGTGTTAGGCACAGTTTGGTTAGGATAGCTTCAACTTTTGTGCTGTGCACTGCTATTCGATGGATTCCTGCGCTCTACTGTGCCCTAGTATGTCCTGCTGGTCATTGCGGATATCAGCAATAGCGGTCTCGGCATGTTAGTTAGAGTTAGGCTATGTTCGGTTATGTTCTGTTGGTTTAGATTAGGCTGGGGTAGCTATGACTTTCCTGATACACAGTGCGATTCTATGGAACCCTGCGTCCTGCTCACCACTAATGTGCTCTGCTTCGCTCTGCAGATCCCAGCAGTAGTGGTCGGAGCACGTTAGTTTGAGTCAGGTTACGTTTGGTTATATCAGGATTGGTTTGGTTAGGAGAGTGTAGCCTTGACTTTAGTGCAATGGTCCGCTGTTACGAGGATTTCTGTGCCTTACGGTGACCTAATACTTTCAGCTCGGCCCTGGCATTGCCAGCAGCAGTGGTCTCGGCACGTTACGATGAGTAGGGCTGCTTTCGTCTAGGTTGGGTTAGGCTACGCTTGGTTAGTATAGTCTCAAATTTTTTGCTGTTCCCTGCGATTCGGCGGATTTATGCGCTCTACCATGCCCTAGTATGTCCTGCTTGTCCCTTGGGATAGCAGCAATAACTATCTCGGCCCGTCTGGTTGAGTTGTGCTATGCTTGGCTAAGTTCTGTTGGTTGGTGTTATGATTGGGTAGTTACGGCATTTCTGATATACGCTGCCATTCTATGGATTTCTGTGTCCTACACTCCACTAATGTGTTCTGCTTGTCTCTGGGGAGGCCAGCACTAGTGGTCGCGGCACGTTAGGTTGCGTTAGGGTACGGTTGGTTATGTTACGCTTGTATACGTTAGGAGAGGGAATCGTTGACTTTAGTGCCCTAGTACGCGCTACGGTGGACACCTACGCCCACCTGTGCTCTTATATTTTCAGCATGGCTTTGGCAATGACAGCAATAGTTTTCTCGCCGCGTTATGTTTTGCCAGCTTACGTTCGATTAGGTCGTGTTAGGCAAAGTTTGTATAGAATAGCTTGAACTTTTGTGCTGTACACCTCCGTTATGTTGGCTTCTGCGATCTACGATGATCTAGTATGTCCTGCCTGGCTCTGGGGAGGGCAGCAATAGCGGTCTAGGCGCGTTAGGTTGGGATTGGCTATGTTTGGTTATGTTCTGTTTGTTTTGGTTAGGTATGGGTAGCTATAACTATTCTGATATACACTGCGATTCTAAAGAGTTCTGCGTCCTACTCTCCACTAATGTGTTGTGCATGGCTCTGTGGTGGCCAGCAATAGTGGTCGCGGCAAATTAGGTTGCGTTATGTTACGTTTGGTTATGTCAGGGTTGGTTAGGCTAGGAGAGGATAGCTTTGACTTTAGTGCTACAGTCTGCTGTTAGTTGGGTTTCTGCGCACCACAGCGCCCTAATATTTTCAACTTGGCTATAGCAAGACCAGCAAAAGTGGTCTCGGCACGTTATGTTGAGTTAAGCTAAGTTCGGTTAGGACGGGATAGGCTACGTTTGGATATGATAGCTATACCTTTTGCGCTGTACTCTGCTTTTCGCTGGATTTCTGCGATCTAGTGTGCTCTAGTATGTAATGCTTGGCTCTGCGGAGGACAGCAATTGCTGTCTCGGGACGCAAGTTCGAGTTGGGCTATGTTTGCCTATATATGTTGGTATGGATTGGGTTTGGGTAGCTATGACATTTCTGACATACACTGCGATTCTATGGATTCCTGCGTTCTACTCTCCACTAGTGCTTTCTGCTTGTCTCCGGGGAGGTCACCAATAGTGTTCGCTGCATGTTGGGTTGAGTTATGTTACGTTTGGTTATGTCACGATTGGTTAGGTTAGGAGAGGTTTTTTGACGTTAGAGCTATAGTCCTCCATTAGGTGGATCACTGCGCCCTACTGTGCTGTAATATTTTCAGCTTGGCACTGGGAAGGCCATCAGTGGTGACCTCGGCACGTTACGGTGAATCAGGGTACGATCAGTTAGATTGGGTTGCACTATGTATGGTTAGGGTAGCTATAACTTACGCTCCGTACACTGGTAAATGATGGATTTCTGCAATCTACTCTTCTCTAGTATACCCTGCTTGACTCTGGGGTGGGCAGCATTATCGGTCTCGGCAAGTTACGTTGAGTTATGCTATGTTTCGATGTCCTCTGTTCGTTTGGGTTAGGTTCGGATAGCATTGACTTTTCTGTTTTATACTACGATTCCATGGATTTCTGCGTTTTACTCCCCAATAATGTGTTCCGCTTGGCTCTGGGGAGGCCAGTAGTAGTGGTCGCGGCATGTTGTGTTACGTATGGTTATGTCACGATATTTTAGGTTAGGGGAAGTAGTTTGACTTTAGAGCTATAGTCTTCTATTGGGTGTATCCCTGCGCCCTACAGTGCTCTCACATTTTCGGCTTGGCTCTGGGAAGGCCAGCATGAGTGGTCCCAGCGCGTTATGCTACATCAGGTTATGTTCGGTTAGGTAGACTCTGGCTAAGTTTGGACAGGATTGCTTTAACTTATGTGCTGTGCACTGCCATTCGGTTGTTTTCTGCGCTCCTCTGTGCTCAAGTACGCCCTGCTTGGCTCTGGGGGCGGTAGCAACCGCAGTCTCGGCACGTTAGGTTGAGTTATGCTGTGGTTGGGTATATTCTGTTTGTTTTTGGTTAGGCTTGGGTAGCTTTGACTGGATAGCTTCAACTTTTGTGCTGTGCACTGCTATTCGATGGATTCCTGCGCTCTACTGTGCCCTAGTATGTCCTGCTGGTCATTGCGGATGGCAGCAATAGCGGTCTCGGCATGTTAGTTAGAGTTAGGCTATGTTCGGTTATGTTCTGTTGGTTTAGATTAGGCTGGGGTAGCTATGACTTTCCTGATACACAGTGCGATTCTATGGAACCCTGCGTCCTGCTCACCACTAATGTGCTCTGCTTCGCTCTGCAGATCCCAGCAGTAGTGGTCGGAGCACGTTAGTTTGAGTCAGGTTACGTTTGGTTATATCAGGATTGGTTTGGTTAGGAGAGTGTAGCCTTGACTTTAGTGCAATGGTCCGCTGTTACGAGGATTTCTGTGCCTTACGGTGACCTAATACTTTCAGCTCGGCCCTGGCATTGCCAGCAGCAGTGGTCTCGGCACGTTACGATGAGTAGGGCTGCTTTCGTCTAGGTTGGGTTAGGCTACGCTTGGTTAGTATAGTCTCAAATTTTTTGCTGTTCCCTGCGATTCGGCGGATTTATGCGCTCTACCATGCCCTAGTATGTCCTGCTTGTCCCTTGGGATAGCAGCAATAACTATCTCGGCCCGTCTGGTTGAGTTGTGCTATGCTTGGCTAAGTTCTGTTGGTTGGTGTTATGATTGGGTAGTTACGGCATTTCTGATATACGCTGCCATTCTATGGATTTCTGTGTCCTACACTCCACTAATGTGTTCTGCTTGTCTCTGGGGAGGCCAGCACTAGTGGTCGCGGCACGTTAGGTTGCGTTAGGGTACGGTTGGTTATGTTACGCTTGTATACGTTAGGAGAGGGAATCGTTGACTTTAGTGCCCTAGTACGCGCTACGGAGGACACCTACGCCCACCTGTGCTCTTATATTTTCAGCATGGCTTTGGCAATGACAGCAATAGTTTTCTCGCCGCGTTATGTTTTGCCAGCTTACGTTCGATTAGGTCGTGTTAGGCAAAGTTTGTATAGAATAGCTTGAACTTTTGTGCTGTACACCTCCGTTATGTTGGCTTCTGCGATCTACGATGATCTAGTATGTCCTGCCTGGCTCTGGGGAGGGCAGCAATAGCGGTCTAGGCGCGTTAGGTTGGGATTGGCTATGTTTGGTTATGTTCTGTTTGTTTTGGTTAGGTATGGGTAGCTATAACTATTCTGATATACACTGCGATTCTAAAGAGTTCTGCGTCCTACTCTCCACTAATGTGTTGTGCATGGCTCTGTGGTGGCCAGCAATAGTGGTCGCGGCAAATTAGGTTGCGTTATGTTACGTTTGGTTATGTCAGGGTTGGTTAGGCTAGGAGAGGATAGCTTTGACTTTAGTGCTACAGTCTGCTGTTAGTTGGGTTTCTGCGCACCACAGCGCCCTAATATTTTCAACTTGGCTATAGCAAGACCAGCAAAAGTGGTCTCGGCACGTTATGTTGAGTTAAGCTAAGTTCGGTTAGGACGGGATAGGCTACGTTTGGATATGATAGCTATACCTTTTGCGCTGTACTCTGCTTTTCGCTGGATTTCTGCGATCTAGTGTGCTCTAGTATGTAATGCTTGGCTCTGCGGAGGACAGCAATTGCTGTCTCGGGACGCAAGTTCGAGTTGGGCTATGTTTGCCTATATATGTTGGTATGGATTGGGTTTGGGTAGCTATGACATTTCTGACATACACTGCGATTCTATGGATTCCTGCGTTCTACTCTCCAATAGTGTTTTCTGCTTGTCTCCGGGGAGGTCACCATTAGTGTTCGCGGCATGTTGGGTTGAGTTATGTTACGTTTGGTTATGTCACGATTGGTTAGGTTAGGAGAGGTTTTTTGACGTTAGAGCTATAGTCCTCCATTAGGTGGATCACTGCGCCCTACTGTGCTGTAATATTTTCAGCTTGGCACTGGGAAGGCCATCAGTGGTGACCTCGGCACGTTACGGTGAATCAGGGTACGATCAGTTAGATTGGGTTGCACTATGTATGGTTAGGGTAGCTATAACTTACGCTCCGTACACTGGTAAATGATGGATTTCTGCAATCTACTCTTCTCTAGTATACCCTGCTTGACTCTGGGGTGGGCAGCATTATCGGTCTCGGCAAGTTACGTTGAGTTATGCTATGTTTCGATGTCCTCTGTTCGTTTGGGTTAGGTTCGGATAGCATTGACTTTTCTGTTTTATACTACGATTCCATGGATTTCTGCGTTTTACTCCCCAATAATGTGTTCCGCTTGGCTCTGGGGAGGCCAGTAGTAGTGGTCGCGGCATGTTGTGTTACGTATGGTTATGTCACGATATTTTAGGTTAGGGGAAGTAGTTTGACTTTAGAGCTATAGTCTTCTATTGGGTGTATTCCTGCGCCATACAGTGCTCTCACATTTTCGGCTTGGCTCTGGGAAGGCCAGCATGAGTGGTCCCAGCGCGTTATGCTACATCAGGTTATGTTCGGTTAGGTAGACTCTGGCTAAGTTTGGACAGGATTGCTTTAACTTATGTGCTGTGCACTGCCATTCGGTTGTTTTCTGCGCTCCTCTGTGCTCAAGTACGCCCTGCTTGGCTCTGGGGGCGGTAGCAACCGCAGTCTCGGCACGTTAGGTTGAGTTATGCTGTGGTTGGGTATATTCTGTTTGTTTTTGGTTAGGCTTGGGTAGCTTTGACTTTTCTGATATACACTGCGATTCTATGGATTTCCGCGTTCTACTCTCCGCTAATGTGTTCTGCATGTCTCTGAGTTGGCCAGCAATAGCATGTTCTACTCTCCGCTAATGTGTTCTGCTTGTCTCTGAGTTGGCCAGCAATAGCGGTCGCGGGACCTTAGGTTCTGTTAGGTTACGTTTAGTTATGTTACGATTGGTTAGGTTAGGGGAGCATAGCTTTGACTTTGGTGCTATGGTTTGCTCTTAGGCAGACCAATGCGCCCTACAGTGCACTAATATCTTCAGCTTGGAGCCTTCGCTAGCAGTGCTGGTCTCGGCACGTGATGTGAAGGTACTAGAGCACGCTATAGCGCAGAAGGCCACCAAATAGCCCTGTATAGCTCAAAAGTCAAAGATACCCTAACTAAACCTGGCCCATTCTAACCTAACCAAACGTATACTATATAAACCTAACGTGCCGAGACCACTATTGCAGCCCTCCACAGAGTCCAGAAGGGTGTAGTAGAGCCAAGTAGCGCGCAGAAAGCCACCAAATAGCAATGTATAGTACAAAAGTCAAAGACATAATGACCTAACCAGTCATACGCTAACCTAACCAAACGTAGAATAAATGAAGCTAGCTAGCCGAGACCACTATTGCTGTCTTCTCCATAGCCAAGCAGAACATGCTAGAGCACAGTGGAGCGCAGAAATCCACCGAACAACAGTTTACACCGCGTGAGGCAAAGCTACCCAAACCTAACACAAACTAACATAACTTAACCGAACGCATTCTGACTCAAACTAACGCGCCGAGTCCGCTCCTGCTCGCCTGCCGATGGTCGAGAATAGTATGGTTGAGAAATCCGCCGAAGATAAGAGTATAGCACAAAAATCTAAGCTATCCTATCCCAACGCAATCGAACGTAACGTAACCAAACGCAGCCTATCGCAGCCTAACGTGCAGAGAGCAATACTGATGAGATCTCCGTAGCAAAGCAGAATATACTAGAGCACAGTAGAGCGCAGAAGTCTACCGAATAGCAGCGTATAGCACAAATGCCATGGCTACCCTGGCCAAACATAACGCAACCAAACCAAGCCAAGCGTAATCTAATTCGAACAAACGTGCCAGGACCACTATTGCTGGACTGCCCAGAGACAAGCAGTGGCTAGGAGCGCAATGCAAAGCGCACATGTCGACCGAATAGCAATGCATAGCACAAAAGGCGAAGCTAACCCAACCAAACCTAACCTAACCCTGCCAAGCCAAACGTAACCTAATGCAACCTAACGTGCCGCGTCCACTATTGCTGGCCTCACCAGAGCCAAGCAGAACTTATGAGAGCACAGTAGAGCGCAGAAATCAGCCGTATAATAGTGTATAGCGCAAAAGTCATTGCTATCCTGTGCTAACATGACCAACCGTAACGTAACCGAGCGTAACCTACCTCATTCTAACGGCCTGAGACCACTATTTCTTCCAACCCCAGAGCCAACCAGAACATACTAGAACACAGTAAAGCGCAGAAATCCACCGAATAGCAGTGCATAGCACAAGAGTGAAAGCTACCCTAACCAAACATAGCCTAACCTGTCCTTACTTAAAGTAACACGTCTCAACATAACGTGCCAGGCCCCTATTGCTGGCCTTCCCTGTGCCAAGCAGAACACACTAGGGCGCTGTAGAGCACGGAATTCCGCCAAATTGCAGTGTACAGCACCAATGTAAAAGATACACCTCCTAACCTAGCAGATCGTAGCATAACGGAACGAAACATAACAAAACATAACGTGCCGCGGCCATGATTGCAGGCCTCCCAGAGCCAAGCAGAAATTATGCCGCATGGTAGGACGCAGAAATCCATAGGATCGCAGTGTGTATCAGAAAAGTCTAAGCTGCCCAAGCATATTCCAAACCAACACAGCCTCAACAAACGGAGCCTAACTCAACGTATCGTGTTCCGACCACTATTACCGGACTCCCCATGGCCAAGCAGAATACAGTAGATCACAGTATAGCGTAGAAATCCTCTTAACTATAGTGTATGCGACGAAAGGCAGGGCTACCCTAACCTAACCCAAACTTACCTAACCTAACCGAACGTAGCCTAACTCAAGTTCACGTGCCGAGGACACATTTATTGGCATCCCCATAGCCGAATACAGTATAGCAGAGCAATGTAGAGCACAGAAATCCGCCGAAGAGCAGGGTATAGCACAAAATGGAAGATACCCTAACCTAACCTGTCCTGACCTAACCTGACCGTGCATAGCCTAACTCAACGTAAGGTGACGCGACTACTATTGCTGGCATCCGCAGAGCCAAACTGAACATATTAGAGTAATGTAGAGCGCAGAAATCCAGCGAAAAGCAGTGTATCGCACAAGGGTCAAAGCTGTCCAAACCAATCCTAACCTAACCTAGCCATGCCAAACGTGACCTAACTAAGCCTGACGTGCCTGGAGCACCATTGCCGCCCTCGCCAGCGCCAAGCAGAGCATATTATGCCACAGGAGAGCGCAGAAATTGAACGAATGGCAGTTCATCGCACAAAAGTCAAAGAAACCCTATCCCAAACTAACCAAACGTAACATAAGCTGTCGTAACGTAACCCTACCTGACGTGCTACGAAAGCTATCGCTGGCCTCGCGACAGCTATGCAGAGTACGGCAGAGCAACGTAGAACGCTGTAATCGCACGTATAGCAGTGTATAGCGGGAAAGTCAGAGATATCCTTACCTAATCTGACCAAACAAAACATAATCAATCGCAAAAAATCCCAACGTAACGTGCCTAGCACAAAATTGCTAGCCTCCCCACCGCCAATCAGGGCATATTAGAGGAGAGCAAAGCACAGGGATCCATTGAATCTCAGTGTATAGCACGAAAGTCAAAGATATCCTTACCCAAGCCACACGTACCTAGCCTAGTCAAGCGTAACCTAACAAATCCTGACACGCCACGGCCACTATTTCAACCATGTCCAGATCAAAGCAGGGAATATTAGATCACAGTAGAGCGCATAAACACACCCAATAGCAGTTTATATCACAAAATCCAAAGCTATCCTTGCCTAACCTGGCCAAAAATACCATAGCCAAATGCAGCATAGCAAAACCTAACGTGCCGAGACAGCTATTGCTGGCCTCCGCAGAGCCAAGCAGAATACACTAGAGACCAATAGCGCGTTGGAATCTGCCGTATTGCAGTGAATAGGACAATAGTCGAAGATATACTCAACAAACCGTACCTAACCAAACCTAACCAAACGTAACATATCTCAACCTAACGCAGAGCGACTGCTACTGCTGGCGCCCCCAGAGACAAGCGGAATATGATAGAGCGCAGTAGAGCGAAGAAGACAATATGATACCTGTGTTGAGCGCAGAAGTCAAAACTCTCCTAACCCAACCCAACTCAACCTAACCTAACTGAACATAATCTAACTCAGACCAACGTGCCGCGACCAGTATGGCTGGCCTTCACAGAGTGAAGCACAGCACATTAGTGAAGTGTAGAGTGACGAAGCCAAAATAATGGCAGTGCAAATCAGAAAAGACGAAGCTATCCTAGCTTGACCCAAACTAGCCGAACCTATTCAAACGTAACATATACCTACATAAAGCGACGTGGCCACAGTTTCCGTCCCCCAGAGCAAAGCTGAACATATTAGGGCACAGTAGAGTGCAGAAGTCAACCGAATGACATTGAATAACACAAAAGTCAAAGCTATCCTCTCGTAATCTAACCAACCGTAATATACCCACACGTAGCCTAACACAACCTGACGTGCAGCGACCGCTACTGCTGGCCACCTCAGAGTGAAGCAGAATATACTAGATAATAGTAGAGTGTAAAAATGGAATGCACTGCAGTGAAAAGCACAAAAGTCGAAGATATCCTTACCAAGCCAAGCCTAACCGAACCTCACCAAACGTAACATGACTTAACCTGCAGAGCCGAGACCACTATTGCTTGCCTCCCCAGAGCCAAGCAGAGCATATCAGAGCACAGTAGGTAGCAACAGTCCACCGAATAGCAGTGTATGGCATAAAAGTCAAAGCCACCCTTTCCTTACCTAACCAAGCCTAACGTAACCAGACGTAACATATCTGAACCTAATGTGCCGAGACCAATGTTTCTGGCCTCCCCAGAGCCAAGCACGGCATATTAGAGCACAGTAGACTGCAGGAATTCACTGAAATGCAGTGTGCAGCACAAAACTCAGAGCTCCCATCTCCTACCCTAATCAAATGTAACATAACCAGACGCAGCATATCTAAGCCTAGCGTGCCGAGACCAATGTTGCTGGCCTCGCCAGAGGCAAGCACAGCACACTTGATCACAGTAATGTGCAGAAATCCACCGAATAGCAGTGTGTATCACAAAAATCGAAGCTACCCTAGACTAATATAGCCAAACATAGCATAAGCAAACGTAACCAGACCACACCTAACCGCCCTACATAGCTATTGCTGACCTGCGCAGAGCAAAGCTGAATACACCAGAGCACAGTAGATCACAGAAATCAGCGGCGCTACGGGGTAAGGCGCAAAAGTCAAGGATAAGGTAAACTAGCCTGATCTAACCTAACCCAAACAAACGTAGCATAACTCAGCATAGGTTGCCGAGACCACAATCGCTGTCTTTCTCAAAGCCAAGCTGAACACGTCAGACCACAGTGGAGCGCAGAAATCCGCCGAATAGCAGTGCTTAGCGCAAAAGCTGTAGCTACACAAACTTAACCTAACCATCCGTCGCATTACCAATCGTAAACGAACACGACCTAGCGTACCGCAAACACCATGGCTGCCTCGGAGCTCGCCAGAGCCAAGCAGAAAATATTAGACGAGAGCAGAGCACAGAAATACATAGAATCGCGGTGTGCGGCAGAAAAGTCACGGGCACCCAAACCTAGCCCAGACTAACATAACCTAACATGACATAGCAAAGCACAACATAACGTGAAGCGACCTCTGTTACTCACCTCAACAGAGTCAAGCGGATTAGAGTAGGGCACAGAAGAGCGTAGGCATCCACCGAATAAGAGTGTACAACACGAAAGCCAAAGATATCCTAACCAAGCTTAGCTTAACCTAACTTAACCGAATGTAGGCTAAGACAACCTAACGTGCCACGGCCGCTATTGTTGGCCTCCGCCGAGTCTAGCAGAGTATACTAGAATAGCGGAGAGCACTGAAATCCACCGAATAGTAGTGTATAGCACAAAACTCAAGGCTATACTCTCCAAACCAATCCAATCCTGACATAGTCAAACGTATCATAACACAACCTAACGTGACCCGAACACTATTGCTGGCATCTGCAGAGCCAAGCAAAACATAGAGACGAGAGTGGAGTGCCGAAATCCATAGGATCGCAGTGAGCAGCAGAGAAGTCAAAGATATCCAAACCAGGCCAAAGCTAACGTAACATAACCGAAAGTAACAAATCTCAAACGAACGTGACACTACCAATATTACTTACCTCCCCGGAGCCAAGCAGAACAAACGAGAGGACGGCAGGTCGCAGAAATCCACCGAACAGCAGTATATAGCACAAAAGTCAAAGCCACCCTAACCAAACGTGACCTAGCCTAACCATGCCAAGCGTAATCCACATCAACCTGGCCTACCGAGGCCACCAATTCTCGCCTCCTGATAGTCGAGCACGGTATTATAGAGCTATGTAGGAAGCAGAATTCCACCGAATGTCAGTGTATAGCACAAAAGTCTCGGCCATCCTGCCGTAACATAGCCAATCGTAACACAGGCGAACGCAACCTGACAGAGACTAACGTGACCCGACTACTATTGCTGGCGACCACAGAGACAAGCAAAACATAACTGAGGAGAGTAGAGCGCTGAAATCCGTTGAATCGCAGGGAATGGCTGAAAAGTCGAAGCTGCCCTCTACTCACCTAACAAATCGTTACATAACCAAACGTAACGTAACACAACCTAACGTGACGCTACTACTATTGCTCGCCTCCCCAGAGCCAAGCAGAACATACTAGAGGTCGGTCGGGCGCAGAAATCCACCGAACAGCAGTATATAGCTGAAGGTCAAAGTCACCCTAACCAAACGTGACCTAACCCAACCAAGCCAAGCGCAATTTACACCAACCTAGCATTCCGAGGCCACCAATTCTGGCCTCCCGTGAGTAGAGCAGATTATTACAGAGCAATGTAGAGGGCAGAAGTCCACCGAATAGCAGTGTATAGCACAGAAGTCTAAGTTATCCGATCCTAACGTAGAGAAGCGTAACACTAACAAACATAACCTCACTCAAACTAACGTGCCGAGATCTCCACTGCTGGCATTCACATAGCCAAGCAGAATGTACCAGTGCACAGTAAGGCGCAGAAATTCACCGAATAGCAGTGTATATCACAAAAGTCGAAGCCATCATAGCCAAACGTAACCGAACCGGAACCAGACAAACGTAACCTACCTCAGCCATACGTGCCACGACCGCTATTCCTGGCCTCCGCAGAGGCAGGCAGATGATAGTAGAGCAACTCAGTGTGGAGATATCGACAGAATAGCTTTGTATAGCACAAAAGTCAAAGCTATCCTAACCAAGCCTAACCGATCCTAGCCAAGCTAAGCGTAGCATAACTCAACCTAGCTCGCCGAGGCCAATATTTCTGGCCTCCACAGAGCCAGGCAGAATATATTAGAGCGCAGCAGAGCTCAGAAATGCACTGAATATCAGTGTATAGCACAGACGTCTTAGATATCCAATCCTAACCTAACCAAACGTAAGACAGCCGAACGTATCCTAATACCTCCTAACGTACCGAGACCACAATTGCTGCCCATCTCAGACCCAAACCGAACATATTAGGGCAGTGTAGAGCGCGAAAATCCATGGAATCGCTCTGCATAGCACAACAGCCGTAGCTAACGCATCATTACCGTAGACAAACGTCACATTACCGAACTCAGCTTAACTCAACCTAATTCGCCGATACCACCATTGCTTGAATCGGCAGATCCAAACAGAAAACACTAGAGCACGGTAGAGAGCAGCAACCCACCGTATTGTAGCGCGACGCATATAAGTCAAAGATATCCAAACGTAATTTGTCCTAGCCAAACCCAACCGAACGTAACCTAACTAAACACAGCATGCAGAGTATACTTTTGCTGGCCTCGCCAGAGGAAAGCATAGCATATTATAGCAGTGTAGAGCGCAGAAGTTCACCGCATAGCCGTGCATAGCATAGAAGTCAAAGCTATCTTATCGTAACCCGACCAACCGTAGCAATACCCAGCGTAGCCTAACAAAATCTTTCGTGACACGACCACTATTGCTGGCTCGCGCAGGGTAGAGCAGAGTAGAGTATAGTGCAGTAGAGCGCAGTAGAGCGCAGAAAGCAACCATCTAGCAATGTATGCACAAGAGCCAAAGATATCCTATCCTAAGCTAACCAAACTTAACCTAACCTAACCTAACCTAACACAACCTAACGTGCATAGACCGGTATGGCTGGCCTCTCCGTCGTCAAGCAGAACGTATCGGAGGAGAATGGAGCCCAGAAGTCAATAGAGTGGTAGTGTATAGCAGTAAGGTCAAAGCTATCCGAACATGACCCATGCTAGCATAGCCTACCCTAACGTAACCTAATCCAACCTAACGTGACACAGCCACTGTTTCCGGCCTCCCCAGATCAAAGCAGAGCATATTAGAGCACAGTAGAGCAGAGAAATCCACCGAATATAGGTGCATAGCGCAAAATTCATAGCAACCGGATCCATACCTAACCAACCGTAACATTACAAAACGTAACTGTACTCAACCTAACGTGCCGCCACCACCATCGCTGGCCTTGCCAGAGCCAAGCAGAAGATGTTACACGCGAGTAGAGCGCATAAATCCACAGAAACGCAGTGTACAGGGGAAAAGCCAAAGGTAACAATCTTATCCCAGAGCAAATTATCCTATCCTCGCGTAGCAGGGCTCAACGTAAAGAGCCGCCGCCACTATTTCTGGCCTCCTTAGGGCCAAGCAGATTAGAGTAGAGTTCCGTGTAGGGCAGGAATCCACCGAACAACAGTGTATAGCACGAATGTCAAAGCTATCCTAACCAAACGTAACCAGTCTCAACCGAAAATGCATCGACAGCAATTGCTGCCCTTCCCGAGGCCATGCAGAACCTACTAGAGCAGGGTAGAGCGTAGAAATCCATAGAACGGCAGAATAGTCAAATGCACCCGAACCTAACCGAAACTAACGTATTCTGACCTGACAGCCAAACACAGCGTAGCGTGTCGCGACCGCCATTGCTGGCTTCCACATGGAAAGCAGATTAGAGTAGAGCTCAGTAGAGGTCAGGAATCCAACGAATAAGAGTGTATAGCACGAGAGTCGAAGCTATCCTAACTAAACTCAGCCGAAGCTAACTTAATCGAACGAAACCTAACTCAATCCAACGTGCCACGAGCACTATTGCAGGCATACAGATAGCCGATCAGAGTATAGTAGAGAAATGTAGAGCGCAAAAATCATCCGAATATCAGTGAAAATCTCAATAGCTATTCTATACCAACCATACGTAACGTAACATAGACGATCGCAAAATATCTCTGCCTATGGTGTCGAGACCACCACTGCTGGCCTCCACATAGTCAAGCAGAATACACTAGAGCACAGTAGTGCACAGAAATCCACCGCATAGCAGTGTTTAGCACAAGAGTCAGAGCCATCCCAATCAAACGTAGCCCAGCCTAACCTAGCCGAATGTAACCTAACTAAACCTGTTGTGCTACGGCCGCTACTGCTGGCCTCCCCGGAGTCGAGTAGAGCATAGTAGAGCAATCAAGAGCGCAGCAGTCTTCCGAAAAGCAGTGTACATCACAAAGGTCAAAGTCACCCTATCCTAACTTAACCAAACGTAAAACAACCAAACGTAACATAACTCAACCTAAAGTGCCTACACAACTATTGGTGACCTCCTCAGAGCCAAGCAGAATATTCTAGAGTACAGTAGAGCGCAGAAATCCAACGCATTATAGTGTAAAGCAGAAAAGTAGGAGATATCCTAACACAACGTAACGTATCCCAACCTAACGTGCCTTGTCCACCAATGCTGTCCTCCCCATATCCAAACAGAGCATATTAGATGGGAGTGGAGCGCAGAGGTCCATAGAACGGCAACCTATATGACGTGTGTCAAAGATATCCCACCCTAAAACAGAAAAACCTATCCTAACCGAACGTAACCTTACGCAACCGAACGCGACGCGGCCATTGTTTCTGGATTTCCCTGCGCAAAGCATGGAATACCAGTTGGCAGTAGAGCGCAGAAACCCACCGAATAGCAGTGTACAGCACAAACGTCAAAGCTACTCTTTCCTACCCATACGAAGCATAACACAGCCAAACATGGTATAAAATAACCAAACGTGCCTAGACCACCACTGCTAACCTCCCCAGAGTAAATCAGGATGCACGAGAGCACAGGAGAGCGCAGAAATACGCCGCAATGAAGTGTAGAGCCCAAAAGTCAAAGATACACTAACCTAACCTGTCATAACCTAACCTACCCAAACGAAGCCCAACTCAACCTAACGTGCCGAGATCACAATTGCTGACATCCACAGCATCAAGCAGAGCGTGCTAGAGCACAGTAAAACGCATATATCCACCGAATGGCAGTGTATAGCACAAAAGACAAAGCAACCCTACTGTTACCTAACAAATCGTGACCTAACCGAGCGCAGACATCTCAATCAAGCGTGCCCAGCGCCAAGCAGAGAATATTAGTGGACAGTAGAGTGCAGAAATCCACCGAATGGCAGTGCATAGCACGAAAGTAAAAGACATCATAACCAAATCTCGACCAACCTGGCCTAACCCAACGTATCCCAACTCAAGCCAACGTGCCCGGGCCGTTATTGCCGGCATCCTCAGCGCCAAGCAGAGCATATTATAGCACAGTAGAGTGCAGAAATGAACCGCATAGCGTTGTATATCATAGAAGTCAGAGCTATCCTTTCCTAATCTTACCTAACGTAACTAAGCCAAACGTTATATATCTGAACCTATCGAGCCGAGAGCACTGTTCCTGGCATCCCCAGAGGCAAGCAGTACAAACTAGAGCACAGTGGCGCGCAGAAATCCACCGCCCTCGCGTGTATAGCAGAAGAGCCAAAGCTATCAAAAATTAAACCGAACAAATGTAACATAACCATGCGAAGCGTAGCTCAACATAACATGCCGCGATCACTATTGCTGGACGCACTAGGGCCAAGCAGAAAGCGGCGGAGCACAGTAAAGCGCAAAAGTCCACAACATTACAGTGTACAGAACAGGATTCAAAGGTATCCAAACCTAATACTAGCAAACGAATGCTAACCAAACGTAACATATCTCAACGTAGCGTGCTTAGACAACTATTGCAGACATCCTCAGAGACAAGCAGAATATACCAGAGCCCACTAGATCGCAGAAAGCGGCCAAATAGCAGCGTAAAGCACATAAGTCAAAGGTATCCTAACCTAACATGACCTAACCTAACCTACCCAAGGATAGACTAACTCAACGCAACGTGACGAGACCACTACTACTACTTCCGGCATTCCCGCAGACATGTTGAACATATCAGAGCAGAATAGTGGACAGAAGGACACCGCATTCCAGTGTGCAGCACTGATGTCTTAGGTACCCTAACCTAACCCAGAAAAATCTAACCTAACCAAGCGTAACATAGCTCTACAAAACGCGCCGCGGCCGCCGACTCTGCCCTCCCCGGAGCAAAGCAGAGCACATTAGATCACAGTAGAGCGCAGAAATCCACGGAATAGCTGTGTACAGCACAAAAGTCATAGCTGTCCTGGCATAACATACAAACGTAACATAACCAAACGTAGCCTAACCAAACCTAACGTGCCAAGACCACTAGTGCTGACTTCCACAGAGCCAACCAGAATACACTAGAGCGCAGTGGTTCACAGAAATGCGCCAAGTTGTATTTGCAAAAGCAAAGGATACCATAACTTAACCTGGCTTAACCTAACCCAACCTAACGTAGCCTACCTCGGCTTAAATTGTCCAAACCGCTATTGCTGCCTTTCACAGAGCCGAGCTGAATACATCAGACCGCGGTGGAGCTCAGAATTTCACCGAATAGCAGTGTGAAGCACAAAAGTCAGAGTTATCCTCTCCAAACCTAACCAATCCTAACATAACCACACGCCACCTAACACAACTATCGTGCCGAGACCACAATAGCTGGCCTCCCAAGAGTCGAGCAGAGTATAGTAAAGCACAGTAGAGCGCAGACATCCACCGATATACCGTCTATGCCGAGAGAGTCAGAGCATTCCATGCCTGAGCCAAACAAACATAACGTAACCGAACGCAACATAGCTCAACCTAAAATGCCGTGAGCAGTATTGCCGGCCTCCTCTGCGCCAGGCAGAGCATATTAGAGATGAGCATAGCGCAGATATGCGCCGAGTAGCAGTATATAGCACAAAAGACAAACCTATCTTCTCCTAACCTAACCAATCGTAACATAACCAAACGTAGCCTAACAAAGACGAAAGTGCCGAGACCACAAATACCGCCCCCCAAGAGTGGCGCGGAGAACAGGAGGGAAATGTAGGGCGTAGAAATCCACCGAATGACAGTGTAAAGAGGAAAAGTCAAGGATGTCCTAACCTAACATGACCTAACGTAACCCGACCATACCTAACCTAACCAAACGCAGCCTGACTCAACATAACGTGCGGGACGACAATTGTTGGCCTTCCAAGGGACAAGCTGAACGTATTAGAGCAGGGTAGATCGCAGAAATCGACCGTATTGCAGTGTTTAGCCCATAAGACAGCGCTATTCCCTCCTAACGTAACCAATCGTAAAATACCCAAACCTAACCAATCTCAACATATCTCGCCGCGACGGCAATTCCAGACCACCCTGGAGGCAAGTAGGACATATTATTGGAGAGGAGAGTGTCGAAAACCATAAAATCGCAGGGAACAGCACAAGAGCCAAAGTTATCAAAACCGGATCCAAACAAGGCTGACACAACGAAACGTAATCTAACACATCCTAACATATCGCGGCCACTACTACTGTCCTCCCCAGAGTCAAGAAGAGTATAGTGCAGCGATGTAGAGCGTAGAGGTCCACTTAATAGCAGTGTACAGCACAAAAGTCAACTCTACCCTATCATAACCTATCCGCACTTTATATTGATAAACGTAACCTAACTCAACCTGACCCCTCGAGACCACTATCACTGACCTCCCTAGAGGCAAGCAGAACATGCTAGAGCACAGCAGAAGGAAGGAAGCCACCGTAAATATGTGTATGGCACAAAAGTCGAAGATATCCACACCTAACCAAACCAAACGTAACATACCCCTACCTAACGCGCAGCAGCCAGTATTTCTGTCCTCCTGAGAGCCAAGCAGAGCACACTAGTGCTCAGTAGTTCGGAGAAGTCCTCCATATAGCAGTGTGCACCACGAAAGTCAAAGCTATGCAAACCAAACCCAAGCCAATGCAAACTAACCAAACGTAGCCTATATAGACCATACGCGCCGAAACCGCTATAGCTTGCCTCCTCAGTGTAAAGCAGAACATATTGGAGCACAGTAGAGCACAGAAATGCACCGAATAGCAGTGTACAGCGCAAAAGTCGAAGCCATCCTTTCCTAGCCTATCCAAATGTGATATAATCAAACGTGTCCTAACTTAATTTAACGCGGCGAGACCACTATCGCTGGAAACCCTAGACCAGTGTAGAATATGCTAGTGCACAAATGAGTGCAGAGTACGACCGAATAGCACCGTATAGCACAAAAGTCATTGCAATCATAACCAGAACTAACCAAACATAGCCAGACCGATCATAACCTCACTCAACCTATCGAGACGCGACAAATATTTCTGGCCACCTGAGAGTCGAGCAGAGTATTGCAGAGCAGTGTAGAGCGCAGAAATCCACCGAATAGCAGTGTACGGCACAAAAGTCAAGGTTTCCCTATCGTAATATAACAAAACGTTACGTAACCAATCGTAAGCTGATCGTACCTAACGTGCCTATACCACCACTGCTGACATCCCCATCGCCAGGAAGATCATATTAGAGGAGAGAAAAGCATGGATGTCGATCGAGTTGCAGTGTATAGCGCAAAAGTCGGTTCCACAATAAACAAGCTTTGCCCAACCTAGCCTAACCAAATGTAACATAACACAACCCATCGTGTCCTGACAACTATTGCTGGCCACCACAGAGCCGAGCAGAGTATAGCAGAGCAGTGTGGAGCACAGAAATCCGCCGAACTGCAGGGTACGTCACAAATGTGAAAGTCACCCTATCCTTGCCTAACCAATCGTGACATAGCCGAACGCGAACATATCCAACCTAACGCGCATATAACAACGTTTCTGGCCTCCCAAGTACCAAGCAAAACATACCAGAGCACAGTAGAGCGCAGGAATCCACCGAATAAGAGTGTACAGCACGAAAGCCAAAGCTATCCTTACCAAGCTTAGCTTAACCTAACTTAACCGAATGTAGGCTAAGACAACCTAACGTGCCGAGACCACTATTGCTGGCCTCCTCAGTGTCAAGCAGAGGATATTGGAGCACAGTGGAGCGCAGGAACACACCGAATAGCAGTGTATGGCACAAAAGTCAAAGCTATCCTCTCCTATCCTATCCTAATCTAACCTAACCTAACCAGAAGTAACCTATCTCAACGTGTCGTGCAAGGACCACTGCGGCTAGTCGCCATAGAGTCGAGCGGAGTATAGTAGATCAATGTAGAGCGAAGAAACACACCGGCTTGCATTGTATAGCGCAAAAGTCAGAGTTACCCGATCCTAACCTAACAAAACGTAACATAACCAAACGTAAGAGAATCGAACCAAACTTGCATAGGCCAAGGTTGCTGGCCTCCACATCGCCAAGAAGAACATATTAGAGGAGAGTAGGGCGCAGAAGTCCATCGAATGACAGTGTACAGGCAGAAAAGTCTATGCTATTCTAACCAGACGCGAACCATCCTAACATAACCGAAAGTAACCTGACCCAAACTAACGTGACGAGACCACTATGACTGGCCTCGCCAGAGACAGGAAGAGTATATTAGAGCACAGTAGAGCGCAGAAATCCACACAATAGCGTTGTAGAGCGCAAAAGCTAAGGATATCCCAACCAAACCTAGCCTCGCCCAGCCTACTCGAACGCAACGTGGCTCAACATGACGTGCCGACGTCACTATTGTTGGCCATGCCAGTGCCAACCTGAAGACATTAGAGCGCAGTAGGGCGCGGAAACCGCCTAGTAGTGGGCCGTAGCACTGAACTCAGAGCCATTCTCTCCTAATCTGACCAATCGTAGCAAAACCAAATGTAACCCAGCTCAACATAAAGTGCCGCGATCACTATTGCCGTCCTCCCCAGAGCAAAGCAGAAGGAATTAGTGGAGAGTAGACCGCAAAAATCCATAGAATCGCAGTGTATGTCGTAAACATCAAAGCTACCATATCCCAGTCCAAAACAAAAGAAAGTATCCAAACATAGACTAACTCAACCAATCATGCCGAGACCGCTATAGTTGCTCTCCACAGACACAAGCGGTACGTACTAGAGCTCAGCAGATAGCAGAAATCCACCGAATAGCGGTGTACAGCAAAGAAGCTACAGCTACGCTGACCTAACTTACTCTAAGTCATCCTAACCTAACCTAACATTGCTAAGCGTAACGGGCCGGGGCCACTATTGCTGTCCTTCGTAGAGTCAAGCTGAAGACAATAGAGCACAGTGGGACGCAGAAATCTACCTAATGTCATACTATAGCGCTAAAGTCAGAGCTACCCTTTCCTTACTTCACCAACTGTAACATAACAAAATGGATCCTAACTCAACCTTATGTGCCGCGACCACTATTGCTGGCATCCCCAGAACAAAGCAGAACACATTGGCGGAGAGTTGGTCGCAGAAACCCATAGAACCTCAGTGTTAATCAGAAAAGTCAAAGCTACCCAAACCTATCCAAAACAAACAGAACATAACCGAACATATGCTATCTCAGTCTAACATACCGAGGCCGCTGTTGCGACAATCCCCAGAGCCGAGCAGGACGTACTGGAGCACTGTACAATGCAGAGATCCACCGAGTAGCAGCGTACAGCGCAAAAGGCATAGCTACCATATCCATACTCAACTTATCCAGGCCTAACCGAACGCAACCTCACTAAGCAGAACGTGAAGAGGCCATCATTGCTGCCACTCCCAGAACCAACATGAAATTATTAGAGCTCAGCAGGGTGCAGGAATCCTCCTTATAACAGACTATAGCACTAACATCTAAGCTATCCTCTACTAACCTAATTAATCGCGACGAAACCAAACGTAACCTAACTCAACCTATCGTGCCGCGACCACTAATGCTAGCCTCCCAAGGGTCATGCGGAACACGTTAGCCGAGGGTAGAACACAGACATCCATACTACCGCAGTGTATATCGGAAAAGTCAATTCTACCCAGGCCTAACCCATAGCAACAGAACATAACCAAACATAGCCTGAGTCAACCTAACAAGCCGAGACCGTTAGCGTTGCCCTCCCCAGAGTCAAGCAGGACATACTAGAGCAGTGTAGAGCACAGATATCCTCCGAATAGCAGTGTACAGCTCAAAAGTCAAAGCTACCATGACAATACTCGGCCCGACCCGTCATAACCTAACATAACATGACACAACATGAAGTGACGAAACCACGATTGCTGGCCTTTCCAGTGCCAAGCAGAAAACATTAGAGCACTGTAGTGCGCAGAAATCCACCTAATAGCAGACAATAGCTCTTATGTCATAACTATCATCCCCTAACTTAACAGAACATGACACAACAAAACGTAACCTACCTCGACCTAACGTGCCGCGGCCACTATTGCTGTCCTCCACAGAGCCAAGCTGAAATTATTAAAGCACTGTAGGGAGCAGAAATCCAACTAATAGCAGACTATAGCTCTAAGGTCAAAGACATCCTGTCGTATCGTAACCAACCGTAACATAACTAAACGTAACATGACTCATCATAGCGCGACGAGACCAGTATTGCTGGCCTTCCAAGAGCCGGGCTGAAAATATTAGAGCACTGTTGGGCGCAGAAACCCACCTAATAGCAGACTGTAGCATCAAAGTCGTATCCATCATCTCATAACCTAGCCAAACGCAACACAACCGAACGTAGTCTAACTAAACCTAACGTGCCGCCACCATTATTGCTGTCCTCCCCAGAGTCAAGCGGATCACGTTAATGGAGTGTAGAACGCAGAAATCCATAGAATCGCAGTACATATCGGAAAAGTCTAAGCTATACAAACTTAACACTAACCAACAGTGCATAAGCAAACCTAGCATAACTCAACGTAACGTGCTGCGACAACTTTTTCTGTACACTCCAGGACCAAGCAAAATATAGTAGAGCAGAGTAGAGTGAAGAAATCCATCTGATATCAGTCTGTACCACGATAGTCATATCTACCGAAACCTAACCTAAAATAACGTAACGCAACCAAACGCAGCCTAACTCAGACTAACGGGCCGAGAACACTATTTCTGGCCTCCCCAGAGTCGAGCAGAGTATAAGAGGGCAACGCAGGGTGTAGAAATCCAACGAATAGCAGTGTTTAGCTCTAAAGCCAAAGCTATCCTATTCTGACCAATCCAAACGTAATATAAGCAAACGCAACGGTAACTTAGTCTAACGTGCCGAGACCCCTATTGCTAGCCTCCACAGTGCAGAGCAGAACATACTAGAGCACAGTAGATGGCATAAATCCACCGATTATCAGTGTATAGCAAAGAAGTCAAAGCTACCCTTTTCCTAACATAACCAAACGTAACGCAGGCAACCGTCATATATCTCAACCTAACGTTCCGAGACCACTATTGCTGGCCTCTCCAGAGCAAAGCAGTTCATACTAAAGCAACGTGGAGCGCAGAAATTTACCGAACAACAGTTTATACCACGAAAATCGAAGCTATCCAAACCTAACCAGGACAAACGTAACATAACCAAACGTGACATAACTAAACCGAAAGTGCCGAGGCCACTATTACTGGCACCCACATAGTCGAACAAAGAAGAGTAGAGCAATGTAGAGAGTAGAAATCCACCGAATAGCGGTGAATAGTGCAAAGGTTAAAGCGATACTCTCCTAACCTAACCAACTTAAGACCAACAAACGTAGCCTGACAAAATATATACTGCAACGGCCACTACTTCTGGCATCGCCAGAGTCGAGCAGAGTATAGTAGTGCCAATGTAGAGACCAGAAAGCCGCGAAACTGCAGTGCACAGCACAGCAGTCTAAGCTCGGCTTTCCTTACCTAACCAACCGTAACATTACCAAACGCAGCATAACTCAGGCTAACGTGCCGAGACCAATATTGTCGACCTCCCCGCAGCCTAACAGAAAATACTGGAGCATAGGAAAGCGGAGAATACAAAGTTAACCAAACCTAACATGGCCGAAGGTAGCCTAACCCAAACGAACGTGACGCGACCGCTGTTGCTGGCCTCCCGAGAAGCAAGCAGATTCTACCATAGCAACTCAGATCGCAGATACCAAACGATTAGCAATGTATAACACAAAGGTCGAAGCTACCCTAACCAAATCTATCCTAACCGGGCCATGCCAAATGTAACCTAGCGGAACTAGCGTGACGAGACCACTATTGGTGCCCTCCTCTGAGACAACCAGAACATACGAGAGGAGAGTCGAGCTCAGAAGTTCATAAAATCGCAGCGCGTAGCACAATAGTCGAAGCTACCGTACCTTGGCATAGCCAAACGTAACAGAATCGAACGAAGGCTAACTCAACCTAACGCGCCGATTCTACTATTGTTGGCCTCCCCAGAGACAAGCGGAACATATTAGAGCACTGTTGAGTGCAGGAGCCACCCGCATATCTGTGTATAGCACAAAAGATAAAGATACACTTTCCTAACGTAACCACACGTGACGTAACCGAACGTAACATAGCTCAACCTAACGTGCCACGATCACTATTGCTCGCCTCCCCAGATGCAAGCAGATGCTAGTAGATTAATGTAGTGCACAGATATCGACCGAATTGCACTGTATAGCCCACAGGCAAGACTATACTAGCCAAACCTATCCTAACCCATCCAAGCCAAGCGTAACATATCTCAACCTATCGTGCCTAAGTCAATATTGCTGGCCTCCCCAGAGCCAAGCAGAATGCATTACAGCACTGTAGAGCGCAGGAATCCACCGAATAGCAGTGTATAGCATAGAAGTCAAATATATCCTATCCTGACGTTGCCAAACGGAACCTAATCAAATGCAGCATTACACAACCTAACATGCCGAGACCACTATTGCTGACCTCAGCGGAGACATGCAGAACATACTAGGGCACAGAAGGTCGCGGAATTCCACCGAGCACCTGTTTATACCACGGAAATCTTAGCAACCCAAATCTAGCACACGCTAGCGTACCCTAACCAAACGTTGCAAAGCCCAAATTGTCGCGCCGAGACAACAGTTTCTGACATCCACAGAGTCGGACAGAGTATAGCAGAGCACTGTAGAACGCAGAGATCGTCCGAATGGCAGTGTGTAGCACAAAGCTCAAAGCTATCATAACCAAGCCTGACCAAACCTGACATAACCAAACATAACGTAACTCAACCTAACGTGCCACGACCGTTATTGCTGCCCCGTCGATTGTCGAGCAAAGTATAGTAGAGCATTGTTGATCGCAGGAATCCACCGAATAGCATTGTATGGCACAAAAGTCGAATTCATCCTAACAAAGCCAGACCAAACCTAGCCTAACCAAACGTAGAATAACTAAACCTAACGACCCGATTCGTCTATTGCTGGCATCCCCAGAGCCAAGCAGAACGCATTAGAGGATAGTAGAGAGCAGATATCCATGGAATCGCAGTGTACAGCGGAAGAGTCAGAGGTACCCAAACCAAACCCCAAGTAACATATCCTAACCTGACATAGCAAACCAAACGTAACGTGCCGCAACCGCTGTCGCTGTCCTCCACAGGGCGATGGAGATTGCAGTAGAACACAGTAGAGGGCATGGAATCCACCGAATAACTGTGCATATTACAAGAGACGGAGCGAACCTGGCAAAACGTACCCTAACATACCCTAATCAAGCATAACCTGACACAAAATAACTTGCCACGGCCGCTATTGCTGGCGTCCCGTGTGTCAAGCGAGGTATAGTAGAGTAATGTAGAGCGCAGGAACCCACCGAATAGTAGTGTATAGCACAGAAGTCAAAGTCACCCCAACCATACCAGACCGAACATAACCTAACCAAACGCAGAATAGTTAAACCTAACGAGCCGAGGCCTCTATTGCTGGCATAACCAGAGCCAAGCAGGAAATATTAGAGCACAGTAGAGCGCAGAAGTTCATGGAGTAGCTGTTTATAGCACAAAAGTCAAAGCTATCCGAACCAAACCTGACCTAACCTAACCTAACCAAACCAAACATAACCTAGCTCAACTTATCGTGCAACGAACATTATTGCTGGCCTCACTAGCGATAAGCAGAACATATTTTATCACTGTTGAGCGCAGAAGTCCACGGAGCAGCAGTGTATAGCACAATAGCTAATGCTATACTTTCCCAATTCATCCAATCGTGACATAACCGAGCGTAACATATCCCAAAGTATTGTGCCAAGAACGCTATTGCTGCCCCAGCCAATTCCAGGCAGAGCACATTAGATCGCAGCAGTGCGCAGAAATGCACTGAATTACAGGGTATAGCACAAGAGCCAAAGCTATGCTTACCAATCTTATTCGAACCAAGCCAAGCCATGCGTAACCTGTCTCAATCTTGCGTGCCCAAACCACCATTGCTGGACTTCCCAGAGCCAAGCTGAAGATACTGGAGCACTGTATGGCACAGAAGTCCATCTAGTAGCAGACTATAGCACTAAAGTCAAAGCTATCGTCTCCTAACCGTGCCAATCGTAATACAACCGCACGTTAGGTAACAACCTATCGTGCCACGAACACCACAGCTGGTCCCCCAGAGCCAAGCAAAACACATTAGTAGAGAGTAGAGCGCAGAAATCCATGGAATCGTAGCTTACGTGAGAAAATTCAAAGCTACCCAAGCCCAGCCCAAACGAACAGGACATAACCAAACATAGCCTATCTCAACCTAACACGAAGAGGCCGGTATTGCTGCCCTCCACAGTGCCAAGCAGGACATACTAGAGCACAATAGAGCGCAGAATTCCACCGAATAATAGTGTACATCTCAAAAGTATGAGCTCTTCTGACCAAACTTGGCCCAATCGAACCCAACTCAACATAACTTGACCCAACATAAATTGCCAGAACCACTATTCCTGGCCTTCCCAGGGCAAAGCTGAAGACATTAGAGCATTGTAGGGCGCACAACTCCACCTAATAACAGACTAAGGCACTAAAGTCAGATCTATCATCTCCAAACTTACCTAATCGTAGCAAATCAAATCGTCACCTAACCCAACCTAACATGTCGCGACAACTACTGCTGGCCTCCCCATATCCAGCACAGCGCATTGGCGGAGAGTAGAACGCAGAAATCCATACAATCGCAGTGTATACCAGAAAAGTCAAAGCTACCCTGACCTAACCCAGAACCAGCAGAAAATAGCCAAACACAGCAGAACTCGACATAACCTGCCGAGAACGATATTGCTGCCCTCCCCAGAGCCACGCAGGTCATACTTGTGCACAGTGGAGCGAAGGAATGCACCGAGTAGCAGTGTACAGCACATAAGTTAAAGCTAGCCTGGCCAAACATGCCTGACCCAACATAACCGAACGTAACATAACCTAACATATCTGGCCGAGACCACGATTGCTGGACATCCGAGGGACAAGCTGAAAATATTAGAGCGCTGTAGGGCGCAGGAGCCTACCTAGTAGCAGACTATATCACTAAAGTCAAGGCCATCCTCTCCTAACATAGCCAATCGTGACATAACGAACGTAACCTAACTCTACCTAAAGCCCCGCGATGACAGTTGCTGGCCTCTCCAGAGCCAAGCAGAACACATTATTGCAGAATACAACGCACAAATCCAGAGGACTGCGGTGTATGTCAGAAAAGTCATAATTACCCAAACTTAACCCAAACAAACAGAACATAGCCAAACGTAACCGCACTCAACCTGGCGTGCCGAGACAGCCATGGCAGCCCTCCCCAGAGCCAAGTATGTCGTATTTGTGCACAGTAGAGCGCAGAATTCCACCGCATTGCAGCGAATGGCACAAAAGCCGTAGGTGCCCTAACCGAACGTGACGTAATCTAACCTACCCAAACGCAGCATATCCCAAAATGACGGGCCGCGTCCACTGCTCCTGGCCACCAGATGGAAGCAGAATGTGGCATAGCACATTAGATCACAAATATCCGCCGAATAACAGCGCATTGCACGAAAGTCTATGCTATAGTACCAAATATAGCCTAATCCGGCATAACCAAACGTAGCATACCTCAAACTTACGTGCCGTGGCCACTATTTCTCGAATCCCCAGAGGTGAGCAGAGAATATTAGAGCAGTGTAGAGCGTACAAATCCACCAAAGGGCAATGTATAGCACAAAAGTCGAAGATATGCTCTTCTAATCTGACCTAACCAAGAATAACGGAACGCAGCATATCTCAACATATCGTGCCGCGACCAAAGCTTCTGGCCTCCCCATAGCAAGTCAGAATGTAGTAGAGCACAAAAGATCACAGAAATCCTCCGAAAAGCAGTGCAAAGCACGAAAGTCAAAGTAGCATATCCTAACCGATCCAAACGAGACATACACAAACGTATCCTAGCACAACCTAACATGACGAGACCACTATTGCTGGCCTCCATAGAGAAAAGCAGAATGTACTAGATCACAGTAGTGCGCAGAAACCAACCGCGTTGCGGTGAATGGCACAAAGGTCGAAGTTACACTAACGTAACCTGACCTAACCTAACCCAACCGTACGTAGCGTAACTCAACAGAGCGTGCAGAGACCACTATTGCTGGCCTCGCCAGAGCCAAACAGAAAATACTAGAACGCAGTAGAGCGCATATACCCGCGGATGGCAGTTTACACCGCATAAGTCTGAACTATCCCTTTTTAAGCCCAAAACGTAACATAACCAAACCTAGCCTAACGCATCCTAGCCAGCCGAGACCGCTATTGCTGACGTCCCCAGCGCCAAACAGAAAAGACTACGGCACATTAGAAGAAATCCTCCGCAAGGTAATATACAGCACAATAGCCGTAGATATCCTATCACAGCCTGTCGTAATCTAACCAAACCAAACGTAGCATAACCAAACATAACGTGCAGCGACCACTGCTCCTGGCCTGCCCGTAGCCAAGCAGGACGTTGTAGAGCACAATAGATCGGAAAAGTTCACAGAATAGCCGTGTCAGCACAATAGTAAGAGCAATCCTGACCAAACTTATTTTAACGCTACCTAACCTATCGTAACCTGACCCAACATAACATGCCGAGACCGCTATTACTGGCCTTCGCAGAGCGGGGCTGAAGATAATAGAGCACTCTAGTGCGTAGGAACCGGCCTAATAGCAGACTATCGCAATAAAGTCAAAGCTATCCTCCACAAGCGTAACCAAATGTTAACATAACCAAACGTAACATATGAAACCTTAACGTACCGAGACCGCTCTTGCTGGCCTCTCCAGAGTCGAGTAGAAAATATTAGATAACAGTGGATCGCAAAAGTCCATATAATTGCAGTGTATAGCACAAAAGTTGTAGCTATCGGAGCATAACCCAAGATAACGTGATCCAACCAAGCGTAACCTAACTCAGCATAACGTGCCGCGACCACTATTGCTGGCCCATCCTGGGCAAAGCAGGATATAGCAGAGCAGAGTGGAGGGCAGAATTCCTCTGAATAGCAGTGTATATCACGGAGGTCTAAGATAACCTTGCCGTGGATAGCCTAATCAAACATAACCAAACGCAACATAGCCCAACCTGACCTCCCGAGAACACTATAGCTGGTCACCCCAGAGCCAAGCAGAAAATATCAGAACGCAGCAGAGCGCAGTACTCCGCGGACTTCAGTGTATGCCACAAAAGTCTAAGTGTCCTAACGTCACCATACGAACCATCGGCATACGTAGCACAACTCAGCCAAACGTGCTGGGACGACTACTGATGGATTCCCCAGCACCCAACATAATATACTGCAGCACAGCAGAGCACAGAAATCCACCGAATTGCAGTGTATGGCACAAAGGTCTAACATATCCTGACCCAACCTGACATAACGTAAGCCATCCGAACGTAGTTTAACTCAACACAGCGTGACGTGACCAATATTGCTGGCCTTCCCAGATCCAAGCAGAACAAATTAGGGTACAGCAGAAAGTAGAGGTCCACCGAATAGCAGTGTACGGAGCAAAAGTACAGGTTACAGTATCCTAACCTAACCAAATATAACATAACCGAACGCAATACAGCTCAACCTAACGTGCCGAGACCACTGTTGCTGGCCTCCCCAGAGCCATGCAGAACATACTAGAGCACAGTAGAGGGCAGATGTCCACCGAACATCAGTCTGTACCATGAAAGTCAAAGCAATCCAAACCTAACCCAAACTAACATAACCACATAGAACGTAGCCTAACTTAGCCTAACGTGCCGAGACCACTATTACGGGTCTCCCTGGAGTCGACCAGAGTACAGAAGACCAATATACATCGCAGAAATACTCCGAACAGCGGTGCATAGCACAAAAGTGAAAGATATCCCATCCAAGTATGACCAATCGTGACATTAACAAACGGTGACTAACACCACCTATCTTGGCATGACGACTATTGCTGGTCTCGTTATAGTCGGCCAGAGTATAGTCGAACACAGTAGGGAGCGGAAAGCCAAAAAATAGCAACGTGTGGCACAAAAGGTAAAGAGATCAGGGTCTAACCAGACCTAACCTAACCTAACATAACCAATCGCAGAGTAACTCAACCTAACATGCAGACACCTCTATCGCTGTCCACCTCAAAGCAAAGCAGGGCACATGAGAGCGCAGTAATCGACCGCACCGCACTTTATAGCACAAAAGGCATTGATATCCTAACCTAACCTGTCCTAACCTGACATAACCGAACCCTGAATAACTGAACATAACGTGCCATGACCAGTATTGCTGTCCCTCCATCGCCAAGCAGAATATATTGGCGGAGCGTAGAGCGCAAGAGTCCACAGAATGGCAATGTATAGCACAAAACTCAAAGCCATCCTAACCAAGCTTAACCTAACCTGACATAAACCATATGTACCACGACACAACCAAACGTGACACGACCAATATTGCTGGCCACCCCAGAGACGAGCATCGTATAGTAGAAGAATGTAGAGCGCAGAAATTCACCGGATAGTAGTGTACAGTGCAAAGGTCAATGCTATTCTGTCCTAAACTATCCAAACGTAACATAACCAAGGGCAACCCATCTCAACATAGCATGCCGAGGCTTCCATTGCAGACCTTGCCAGGGCCAAGCAGAGCATATAAGAGCAATGTGCAGCGCAGAGATCCACCGAACAGCCGTGTACAGCATAAAAATCAATCCTACTCTATCCTAACCGAACCAGACGTGACATAACCGAACGTAACATAACTCAAACTAACTTGCCAAGACCGCTGTTGCTGCCTTCCGCAGAGACAAGCAGAACACACTAGTGCACAGTATATCGCAGAAATCCACCGAACAGCTGTGCATAGCACAAAAGTAAGAGAAAACCAGGCCAAACCTAACCTATCCTAACCTAACCAAACGTAACATAACCCAAGCGAACGTGCCACGAGAGCTACTGCAGGCCTACACAAAGACAAACGGATGTTGGAAGAGCAACGCAGGGCGCAGATATCGACTGAATAGCAGTGTAAAGCAGAAAGGTCAAAGTCACACGTACCATACCAAACCAAACCTAGCCACGCCAAGCGTAGCCTAACTCAAAGTAGCGTGCCGGAACCACTATTGGTGGCCTCTCGAGAATCAAGCAGATTATAGCAGAGCAATGTTGAGCGCAGGAAACCACCGAATAGCAGCTTATAGCACAAAAGTCTAAGCTACCCTATCGTAACCTAACCAAACGTAACATAACCAACCGCAACATAACTCAGGCTGACGTGCCAAGACCGCTATTGCTGCACTCACCGGAGCCAAGTAGAACATATTAGAGGGGAGTAGGGCTCAGATATCTAAGGATCGCAGTGCGTATCACAATAGTCGGAGCTACCATATCCTAACATTACCATACGTAACAAAACAGAACGTAGCTTAGCCCAGCCTTACGTGCCAAGGGAAATATAGCATGGCTCCACAGAGCCAAGCGGAACATACTAGAGCACAGTAGACTTCAGAAATCTCCCGATTTGCAGTGCATAGCACAAAAGTAATTGCTAAGCGGGCCAAACGTAACCTAACCTTACCTAACAGAAGGTAACTTAACACAAACTGTCATCCACGGTTGCTGTCATCCACAGAGCCAAGCAGAACATGTTAGTGGGAAGCAGATATCAGAAATCCATGGAATCGCACTGTATATCGAAAAGGTTTAAGCTACCATATTCTAACCCAAACCAGCAGAACGTAACCACTCATAGCCTTACTCGGCATAACGTGCCGCGACAAATATTGCTGGGCTTCCCATGGCCAAGCGGCGTATAGTAGAGCGCAGTAGAGGATAGAAATCCACCGAGTATCTGTGTACACCACGAAAGTCAATTCAACCCAAACCTAACCCAAACAAACGTAACGCAGCCAAACAATGCCTAAATCAACCTAACGTGCCGAGACCACCATTACTGGCCTCCCCACCGTCGAGCGGGTTATTCTAGAGCAGTGTAGAGCGCAGAAATCCATTGAGCAACAGTGTATGGCATAAAAGTCAATGCTATCCTATCCTAACCAATTCAAACGTGACATAAGCAAATGTATTCTAACTCAACCCTACGTGCCGGGACCACTATTGCTGCTCTCCCAGAGACAAGCAACACCTAGCAGAACACATTAGAGCGCAGAAATCCGCCGTGAAACGGTGTACACCACGTAAGACGAAGCTATCCAACCATAGCCCGGACTAACATAAACTAACCAAACCTAACCTAACTAAACCTGTCGTGCCACTACCGCTATTGCTGACGTCCCCAGATTCGAGAAGATGATAGTAGAGTAACGAAGAGCGCAGAAATCGTCCGAAAGGCAGTGTACAGCACAAGAGTCAAATTTATCCTACCCTGACCTAACCAAACGTAGCATACCCGGACGTGACCTACCAAAACCTAACGTGCCTAGACCAATACTGCTGGCCTCCTCATCGCCAAGCAGAACATCCTGGTCGAGAATAGAGCGCAGTGGTCAATATAATGGCAGTGTATAGCAGAAACGTCAAAGCTGTACGAGGATATCCCATGCCCACATAACCTGACCTAACGTTGCCTAATATAACCTAACGAGCCGCGGCCGCCATTTCTGGACTACCCAGAGCAAAGCAGGGTATGTTGGAGCATAGTAGAACGGAGAAATCAATCGAATATCAGTGTATAGCACAAAAGTCGTAGCTATCCTACTCTAAGCTAACCAATCGCAGCATCACCAAACGTAACCGGACACAACCTAACGCGCAGCCACATCCATTGCTGGCCTCCCTAGAGACAACCAGAGCATATTAGGGCATAGCAGTGGGCAGAAATGCGCCAAGCAGCAGAGTATATCGTAAAAGTTTAGGCCATCCTATCCAACACCAACAAAACGTAGCCCAACCAAACGCAACATAACGTAACAAATCGTGGCTCGACCACTATTGCTGGAAACCTCAGAGTCGAACAGGGTATAGTAGAACAACATAGAGCGCTGAAATCCACCTAATAGCACTGCATGGCACAAATGTCAAAGCTAACCTAACCAAACCTTAACCAACCTATCCTAACCGAACGTAGCATAACTGAAGCTAACCCGCCGCGATCACTATTCTTGGCATCCACAGTGCCAAGCAGAGTACAGTAGATCACAGTAGAACGCAGGAACCCACACAAAGGCAGTGGATGGCACGAATGTCAAAGCTACCATAACTACGCCTAGCCGAAGATAACAAACCTGAACGTAACATAATACAACCTGACTTGCCGCGAACACCATTCTTTTCGTATCATGAGCCAAGCAGGATATAGCAGTGCGCAGTAGAGCGCAGTAAGCCACAGAATAGGAGTACATTGCACAAAAGTCTAAGCTATGCTGACCTAACCCGACCGAACCTCACACAGCCAAACGTAGTCTAACGCAAACTAACGTGCCGCGAACACTATTGCTGTCCTCCCATGAGACAAACACTATATAGTAGAGAACCGTGGAGCGCAGAAATGAGCAGAATAGACGCGTATAGTACCATCGTCAAAGTTGTCCTAACACAAATTGTCCTAACCTCACCTAACCGAACGTAGCACGTGTCAGCATATCTTGCCGCGAAGGTCTCCGATGGCCTCCACAAAATCTAGCAGAATAGTGCTGAGCACAGTAGGGCGTAGCTGTCGTCCGAACAGCAGTGCATGGCACAAGAGTTAGAACTACCCTAACCAAACATTGCATAACGTGACCTAACCAGACGTAACGTAACCCAACCTAACATGCCGCCACCACCATTCCTGGCATCCACGGAGCCAAGCTGACTAAAGCAGGGCAAATTGGAGCGCAGAAAATCATAGAAAAGCAGTGTATAACAGAAAAGACAAGGCCATGACTGCCTAACCCAACCTAACTGGCCAAGACAAAACGCAACTTAACTCAACCTAACGTGCGGCGAACACTATTGCTGGCCTGCCCAGAGCAAAGCCGAAAATATTAGAGCACACAAGAACGATAAATCCACCGCATAGCAGCGTACAGCGCAGAAGTCAAAGCCAACCTAACCAAACCTAACCTAACCAACCCGACCAAGCATAACATAACTCAACCTGCCGTGCCACGACCGCAATTGCTGGCCTCCGCAATGTCGAGCAGCGTATAGTAGAGCAACAAAGAGCGCAGGATTCCACCGAGTGGCAGTGTATATCTCAAAAGACAACGTCATCCTATCCTAACCAAATCAAACGTAACACAACCAGACGTAACGTAACCCAACCTGCCGCGCCAGGAAAGCTATTGCTGGCTCACTGGAGCTAAGCAGTGTATAACAGAGCAATGTAGGAAGCTGAAATCGCCCGAATAGAAGTGTATAGCAAAAAAATAGGAGATAACCTAAACTACCCTGATATGACCTAGTACAATCAAACATAACCAATCCTAACCCAACGTGCCTAGCCCACAATTGCTGGCCTCGCCACCTGCAAGTAGGGCCTATTAGAGGAGAGTCGGGCGCAGAGGTCCATAGAATGGCAGCGTATAGCGCGAAAGTCAACGACATCCTAACCTCACCCAAAGAAACTTAACCTATCGAAACGTAAGATAACAAAACGATACACGCCGCGGCAACTTTTTCTATCATTCCCGGATCAAAGCAGGGATTACTAAATCACAGTAGAGCGCACGAATGCTCATAACAGTAGTATGTAAAGCGAAAAGCCAAACGCAACCTTTTCCAAGCTTATCCTGACCAAACCAAAGCGAACGGAATATAAGTCAAACAAACGTGCCATGAATATTATTGCTGGGCATCCCAGAGAAAAGCAGAATATAGTGGGGCACAGTAGAGCGCACAGGTCCACCGAATGGCAGTGTATAGCGCAAATGTTGAAGCTATCCCTTCCTAGCATAGCCAATCGTGGCACAACCGATCGTAACATAGCACAAAGTAACGTGCCGAGGCCGCAATTGCTGTCTTCACCGAAGCAAAGCAGAGCACATTAGAGCGCAGTAGAGCGCAGAAATCCACCGGATAGCAGTGCATAGCACAGAAGCCATAGCTATCCCGTCCTAACCTAACCAATTAAACCAAAACAAACATGATCTAACTCAACCTAGATTGCCGCGACAACTATTGCTGGCCTCCCAAGGGGCATGCAGAACATATTAGAGGAGAGTTGGTCGCCGGAATCCATAGAATCACAGTGTATAGCAGAAAAATCAAAGCTATCCATACCTTACCAATGCTAACGTAAACTAACCAAACGTGACCTAACACAATCTGACATGCCGTGGCCGTTATTTCTGGCCTCTTCAGAGCAAAGGGGGGCATATTAGAACACAGTAGACCGTAGATGTCCACCGAAAAACAGTTTGTAGCGCAAACCCTGTCCTAACCTAACCAATCGTAACACCACCAAACGTAACCAAACAAAGCAATACGTGCCGCCACCACTACTGCTAGCCACTCCAGAGCCAAGCAGATCATATTAGAGGACAGCAGGGCGCAGAAGTCCGTAGAAACACAGCGTACAGGAGAAGAGTCAAAGATAACCAAACCAAATCCAAGCTAACATAACCTAACCTAACATAGCGAAGCCCAGCGTATCGTGCCGCGGCCACCTTTGCTGGCCTCCCTAGGGTCGAGCAGATTATAGCAGAGCAGAGTGGAAGACAGTAGCCCTCCGAATAACTGCGTATAGATCGAAAGCCAAAGCTACCCTAACCAAACATACCCTGCTCTGACCCAGCTAAGCGCAACCTAACCCAACCCAACGTGCCACGAGCACTATCTCTATCATGCCATGAGTCGAGCAGGGTATAGGGGAGCAATGTAGAGAGCGGAATTCCACCGAATAGCAGTGTACGGCGCAAAAGTCGAAGCCAACCAATCCTAACCCATCCGAACGTAATACAAGCGAAAGCAACCTAACTTAGGCTAACGTGCCGAGACCACTATCGCTAAACTCCTCAGAGCCAAGCAGAGTATACGAGAGCACAGTCGAGCTCAGGAACCCACTTAATAGCTGTCCTTGCCAAGAAAGTCAAAGCTATCCAATCCTAACCCAAACACACATAACATAACCAAACGCAACCTAACTGTACCTAACACACCTGGACAACTATTACTGGCATGCCCAGAGCCGGCCACAACATATTAGAGCACAGCAGAGCGCAGAAATACATAGAGACGCAGCGTAGAGCCGAAAACTCGAAGCTGTCCATGACTAACCATAGCTAACATAACCTAACCGAACGTAGCCTATGTCAATTATACGAGCGGCGACTACTATTGCTGGACGACTCAGGGCCAAGCAGATTACTGTAGAGAACAGTCGAGTGCAGAAGTCCACAGAATAACAGTGTATACCACAGGAGTCAAATCTACCCTGACCAAACACAGACAAACGTAACCTAACTAAACCTAGCATGACCCTACCTGACCTGACGTGACAAGTACCAGTGGACACCCCAGAGTCGAGCAGAGTATGGTTGAGCAACGTAGAGCGTAGAAATTCACCGAATTGCAGTGTATAGCACAAAAGTCTAAGCTACCCTCTCCTATCCTGACCATACTCAACGTAACCAAACGTAACATAGCTCATGCTAACGTGCCGAAAACACCATTGCTGCCCCCTAGGGCTAAGAAGAACGTATTAGTGGAGAGTAGAGCGCAGAAGTCCATAGAATCTCAGTGCATAGCACAATAGTCGAAGTTACCCTATCCCAACGTACCCAAACGTAACATAGCGTACCGCAACCTAGCTGAACATAAAGCGCCACAACAACGATTACTGGCCTCCCAGCGTCGAGCAGATTATAGTTGAGCACACTGGAGCGTAGAATTCCGCCGAATATCAGAGTGTACCAAGAACGTCATATCTATCCAAACATATCCAAGCCTAACATAACCAAGCCAAAACGCAGCCTAACAAAATATAACATGCCGCGACCATTATTACTGGCCTCCTCAGAGACAAGCAGAAAATACTGGAGCACAGTAGAAAGCAGAAGTCCACCGCATTTCATTGTACGGCACAAGAGTCAAAGATATCCTATACTAACCGAAACAAATCTAAGCTAACCTAAACTAACCTAAACTAACCTAACCTAACCTAACATAACATAGCCTAACATGCCGCGACCACTATTGCTGGCCACCCCAGAGCCAAGAAGAACACACCAGTGGACAATCGTTTGCAGAAATACGTAGAATGGCAGTTTGCATCAGAAAAGTCAAAGCTACCGAAACCTAACCGAAGCCGACGGAACATAAACGAACATAGCTTAACTCAAACTAACGTGAAGAGACCACTATTACTGTCCTCCCCAGAGCCAAGCGGAAAACATTAGTGGGGAGTAGAACGCAGAAATTCATAGAATCGCAGGGTATATCGGAAATGTCAAAGCTACCTAAACCTAACTGAAACCAAGAGAACATATCCAAACATATCCCAATCCAAACTGACGCGCCCAGAGCACCATTTCTGGCCTTCCCCGAGGCAAACTGAAAATATTAGAGCACTGTAGGGCGAAGAAACCCACCTAACATGGGACTATAGCACTAAAATCAAAGCTGTCCTCTACTAACCAAACCAAGCGTGACATAACCAAGCGTAACCTAACTCAAACTAAAGTGCCGCGGCCACCATTGCTGGCCACTACAGAGCCATGCAGAACACACTAGTGGAGTGTAGAATAGAGAAATCCTTAGAATCGTCGTGTACATCAGAAAAAGTCGTAGCTACCCACACGCATCCATGACAAACAGAACATAGCCAAACATTGTCTAACACAACCCAACGCGTCGAGAAACCTATTGCTGCCCGCCCAGAGCGAGGCAGGGCACACTCGAGCAGAGCAGAGCGCAGAAATCCATCGGATAGCAATCTACAACGCAAAAGTTATAGACATCCCACATAAGCATAGCCTAACCCAACCTAACCGAACGTAACGTGACAGAACGTAACGAGCCGAGTGCACTATAGCTGGACTTCCTGGAGCCAAGCAGAAAATATTAGGGCACGGTAGGGAGCACAAATCCACTTAATAGTAGACTACAGCAATAAAGTGAAAGCTATGCTCTCCTCACCAAACCAATCGTAACACAACTAGACGCAGCCTAACTCAACCTAACCTGCGGCTATCGCCATTACTGGTCTCCTCAGAGCCAAGCAGAACATATCAGTGTGGTGTAGAATGCAGAAATCCATAAAACCGCAGTGCACCCCAGGATAGTCAAAGGTACAAAAACCTAACCCATACCAACGGAACACAGCCAGACATAGCCTTACTCAACCTAACGTGCCGAGGCAGCTATTTTTGCTATCCGCAGAAGCCAGCAGGACATGCTAGAGCGGAGTAGATGGCAGAATTCCACCGAATAGCAGTGTACATCGCAAAATTTTATGATATCCTAACCAAACATAGCCTAACCGAAACTAACCTGTCTCAACATTGCGTGCCGAGACCACCATTGGTGGCCTTCCCAGAACCAAGCTGAAAATATTAGGGCACTCGAGGGAGCAGGAATCCACCTAAGAGCAGACTATAGCCCTCAAGACAGTGCCGTCCTCTCCTAACCTAACCAACTGTAACATAGCCGAACGTTATATAACTCAGCCTAACGTTCCCCGACCGCCATTGCTGGTATCCCCAGAGCCAAGCAGAGCACATTAATGTAGAGTAGAACGCGGAAATCCATAGAGTCGCAGTGTATATCAGAAAACTCACAGCTACACTGACCTAACCCGAATCAACGGAACATAACCAAACGTAGCATAACTCAACCTGACGTGCCGAGACCGCTATTGCTGCAATCCCCAGAGCCAAGCAGGATATACCAGAGCACAGTGGAGCGCCGAGATCAACGTAACAGCAGTGCACAGTACAAAAGTTAAAGCAACCCTTACCAAACGTAGCCTAACCCAACTTAACCGTACGTAGCCTTACACATCATAACGTGACGGGACCACACTTCCTGGTCTTTCCAGAGCCAAGCTGAAAGTATTAGAGTTCTGTAGAGCGCTGAAATCCACCTAATAGCAGAATACAACGCTAAAGGCGATGCTATCTCCCCTAATCTAACCAACTGTAACATAACCAAACGTAACCTATCTCAAACTAACGTGCCGCGACCTCTATTGCTGGCCTTCGCAGAGGCAATCTGAAGGTATTAGAGCACTGTAGGGCGCAGAAATCTACCAAATAGCAGACTATAGCGCTAAATTCGAAGCAATCCCCTCCTAACGTGACCATCTGTAATATAACCAAACGTAACCTAGCTCAAACTAACGTGCCGCCACCACTATTGCTGGCCTACCCTGAGACAAGCTGGACACACTTGAGCGCAGTAGAGCGCAGAAATCCACCGAAGAGCAGTGTGCAGCACAAAAGTTAAAGCTACCCTGGCCAAATGTAGCCTTACCCAACCTAACCGAACGCAACACAACTAACCGTTATGCGACGAGAAGACTACTGCAGGCCTTGCCGGAGCCAAGCTGAAAGTATTAGAGCACTGCATGGCGCAGAGATCCACCTGACCGCGGACTGAAGTTGAAGCAGGCCTCCCAAAGCCTAAACAAACGTAATATAACTCAACCTAACGAGCCGCGATCACCGTTGTTGGCTTCCCCAGATCCAATCAGAACGCGATAGTGGATAGCAGAACGCAGAAATCCGTAGAATCGCTGGGTATATCAGAAAAGTCGTAGCTACCCAAACCTATCCCTGACAAACAGGACAAAGCCAAACATAGCTTAACGCAACCTAACGTGCCGAGACCGCTATTGCTGCCCGCCCGGTACCAGGCAGGACACAATAGAACACAGAAGAGCGCAGATGCCCACCGAATAGCCGTGTACAGCACAAAAGTTAAAGCAATCTGAACCAAACGTAGCATAATCCAACCTAACCTTATGTTACCTGACACAACATAACGTGCCGTGGCCACTATTGCTGCCCTTCCTAGAGCCAAGCTGACAATAATACAGCACTGTATGGCCGACGAATCCACCTAATAGTAGTCTATAGCACTGAAGTCAACGCTATCTCCTTCTACCAAATCCATATCCAAACGTAACCTAACTAAAACTAACCTGCCGCGACCACTACTGCTGGCCTCCACAGGGCCAAGCAGGAAGCTCTGTGCGGAGTAGAAGACGGAAGTCCATAGAATCGCAGTGTATAGCGGAAAAGTCTACGCTACCCAAACGTAACCCAAACCAACAGAACATAGACAAACATAGCCTAACTCAACCTCACGTGCCGAGATCGTTATTGTTCCCCACCCGAAAGCCAAGCAGGACATACCAGAGCACAGTAGAGCGCAGAAAACCACCGACAAGCAGTGTACAGCACAAAAGCAGAAGCTCTCCTGACCAAACTTTTCCTGACCAAGCCTAACCGAACGTAACCTGACCCATCATAGCGTGCTGAGACGACTATTGTTGGCATTGCCAGAGCCAAGCTGAAAGTATTAAGGCGCAGTAGGGAGCAGAAATCCACCTAACTGCAGACAATGGCACTACCGTTGAAGCTACCCTCTCGTAACATACCCAAACTTAACATAAACGGACGTAACCTAACTCAACCTAACGTGCCGAGACAACTATTGCTGACCTCCACAGAACCAAGCAGTATATACTAGAGCACAGCGGAGCACAGGAATCCACCGCATTGCAGTGTATAGCGCAAAAGTCAAACGTACCCTGACATAACATGACCTTGCCTTACCTATCAAAACGTAGTGCAAGTCATCATAACATGAGGAGACCAATATTGCTGGACCATTGAGCGACAAGCATATCATATTAGAGCACATTAGAGCGCAGAATTACACCGAAAAGCGGTGTACAGCACAAAAGAGGAAGTAGCCTATCCTATCCTAGCCAAACGAAACGTATCCAAACATAGCCCGGCTAAACGTAACATGACGATGCCACCATTGCTGCCCTCCACAGATACAAGCAGAATATACTAGAGCACAATTGAGCGCAGAAATCAACCGTATTGCAGTGAATAGCACAAAGCCGTAGATATCCCAGCGAAACTTGACGTAACTTTACCTAAGCAAACGTAGCAAAACTGAATGTGACATGGCGCGAACACTGCTCCTGGCCTCCCCATAGCCAAGCAGAATGTACTAGGGCACATTGGATTACAGGAATCCACCGAATAACAGCGTATAGCACGAAAGCTTGTGCTATCCTAACCATACTTAGCCTAACCTAATCAAACAAAGCGTTACCTAGCTCAACCTATAGTGCCGCGACTGCTACTGCTCGGATCCCCGGAGACGAGCAGAGTACAGTAGAGCAACGTAGAGCGCAGGAATCCACCGAATAGCAGTGTACAGCGCACAAGTCGAAGTGACGCTCACCTAACCTGACCTAACCTGACCTAACCAAACGTAGCCTAACTGAATTTAAGTGCCGCGACCACCATTGTTGGCCTCCCCAGGTCCAAGCAGAATATAGTAGAGCACAGCCCAGCGCAGAAATCCATCGAACAACAGTGTACATCACGGAAGTCGAAACTACACTTATCGAACTTGTTCCCACCTAACATAACGAAACGTAACCTAACTCTTGCTAACGTGCCGAGATCAATATTGCTGGCATTCCCAGATCCAAGCAGAATATTGTAGAGCGCAGTAGAGCACAGAAATCCCCCGAATAGAAGTGTACAGCACGAAAGTCAAAGATAACCTGCCGAGCTTAACATAACCTGACCTAACCAAACATAGCATATCTCGGCCTAACGCGCCGAGGACACTAATGCTTGCCTCCCAATAGCCAACCAGAATATACTAGAGTACAGCAGTGCGCAGAGATCCTCCCCATTACAGCGTATAACAAAAAAGTGAAATACAATCAAACCACACCCAACCAAACATAACGTAACCAATCGTAGCACAACACAGCATACCGTGCCGAGACCAGCACCGTTGGCCTGACCAGAGCCAGTCAGAGGACATTAGCACGCATTAGGAGGCTAAGGTCCACCGAATGACAGTGTACAGCATAAAGTCAAAGTAGCCTATCCTGACCTAGCCAAACGTAACACATACGCACGTAACATAACTCAGCCTCACATGACGAGAACGCTATCACTGGCCTCCACAGGGACAAGCAGAATGTACAGGAACACAGTAGATCGCAGGAATCCAATGTACTTCTATGAAAGTCACTAGAGTCACAGGGACAAGCAGAATGTACAGGAACACAGTAGATCGCAGGAATCCAATGTACTTCTATGAACGTCACTAGAGCCGTACTTATACTATCGTAGGCTGACCCAAATAATACTAACCAAACGTAGCGTAACGGAACATTATGTGCCACGACCACTGCTTCTGGCCTCCCCATAGCCAAGCCGAGTACAGTAGTGCACAGTAGATCACAGGAATCCACTGAGTAACAGTCTATACAACGGAAGTCGGAGCTATCACAACCAAACTTAGCCTAACCGAGCCTACGCAAACGTGACGTAACACATCCTAGAGTGCCGCGACCGCCATTGTTCGATTCCACAGAGTCGAGCACAGTACAGTAGAGCAATGTAGAGGGCAGAACTCCATCACAGAGCAGCGTATAGCGCAGAAATCGAGAATATACTAACCTAACCGTACGTAGCATAATTCAAAGTGACGTGCTGCGAACACTGCTGCTGGCATTCCTAGAGCCAAGCAGAACATAGTAAAGCACAGTAGGACACAGAAATCCACAGAATAACTGTGTAGCACGAAAGTCAAGGCTATCCTAAACAAACTTAGCGTAACCTAACCTAACCAAATGTAACATAACACATCGTAACGTGCCACAACCACTATTGCCCGCCTCCACTGGGTCGAGCGCAGTATAGTAGAGCAATGTAGGTGGCAGGTATCCACCGAAAAGCAGTATACAGCACAAAAGACAGAGAAATCCTAACCAGACCATCCTAACCTAACCCAACGAAGCGTAACATAGCTCAACCTAACGCGCAGAGGCCACCATTTCTGGCCACACCAGAGCCAAGCAGAACATATTAGAGCACAGTAGAGGGCGGAAATGCACTGAACAGCAGTGTGTGGCACAAAAATGTAAGCTCCTCTGTCCTAACATTGCGCAACGTGTCATAAGCAAACGTAACACAAACCAACCTAATGCACCGAGAGCACTGCTGCTGTACGCCCAGGGCCAAGCAGAAGGTATTAGAACACTGTGGAGCGCAGAAATCCGCGCATAGCAGTGCAGAGGGCAAAAGTCAAGGTAGCATATCCCAAGCTACTCAAACGTAAAATACCCAGACGCAACTTAATTCAGACTAACATTACGAAATCAATATTGCTGGCCTCCACTGAGGCAGGCTGAGTGTACTAGAGCAGAGTGGTGCGCAGAATACTACCGCATTGCAGTGAATGGCACAGGAGTCGAATACATACTAATCAAACCTGTCCCAACCTAACCTCAGCAAACGTAACCTAGCTCAACCGAACTTGCCGCGACCACTGTTGCTGGCCTCCCCAGAGCCAAGCAGAATATACTAGAGCACAGCAGGGCGAAGAAATTCACCTCATTTGAGTGTGTAGCGAAAATGTCGAAGATACCCAAACCATACCTTACCCAATCTAATCTATCGAATCAAAGCACGACTCAACATAACGTACTGAGATCACTATAGCTGCGCATCCTAGATCCCAGCAGAAAATATTAGAACACATGAGAGCGTAGAAATCCGCGGATACCAGTTTACAGAACAAAAGAATAGACTATCCTTTCCTAACCTAGCCAAACATAACACACACAAACCCAATATAACTCCAGCTAACTTGACGAGACCACAATTGCTGGCCTCCGCGGTGACAAGCAGAGTTTACTAGTGCACAGTCGAGCGCAGAAATCCACCGCATTGCAGTGAATAGCGCAAAGGCCACAGATATGCTAACCTAACATGAACTAACCTAACGAAACCAAATGTCGCGTAAATTAACATGACGTGCAGCAACCATTGCGCTTGTCCTCGCCAGAGCAAAGCAGAATGTAATCCAGCACAGTAGATCACAGGTGTCCACCGAATAGCAGTGCATAGCACAAAAGTCAAAACTATCCTATCCTAGTTTATCCAATCTTGACATAACCAGACGCAACATAATACAACCTAGCGTACCACGACCACTATTGCTGTCCTCCCCAGAGTTGAGCAGAACTTAGTAGAGGAAAGGGGAGCGCAGAAATATGTAGAATCGCAGTGTACGCCACGAAAGTTGTGTCAATCCAAACCTACCCAAAGCTAGCGTAGCCTAACCAAACATAGCCTACCTCAGCACAACGTGCAGCGACCACTGTCGGTGTCATCCCCCGGGCCGCGGAGGACATAGCAGAGCACAGCTGAAGGCTGCGGTCCACCGTGCCACAGTGTATATCACGAATGTCTGAGTCATCCTTCCCGAAATTACTGTAACCTGAGCTAATCAAACGTAATGTAACTAAAACTAGCGTGCCGAGAAAGATATTGCTGACATTGCCAGGGCAAAGCAGAATATAGGAGAGCGCAGTATAGCGCAGAAATCCTCCGAATAGCAGTGTTCAACTAGAACGTATAAGCTAACATGGCCGAGATGAACCATGACCTAACATAGCCAGATATAATCTAATGTAACCTGACGTGTCACGATCGCTGCTGCTCGCCACCCCAGAGTCGAGAAGAAAACAGTAGAGCAACGTAGAGCGCAAAAATCCATCGAGTATCAGCGTATAGCACAAAAGTCGAAGATACACTGACCCAACCTGACCTAACCCAACCTAACCGAACGTAGCAGAGCTCAACATAAAGTGCTGCAACAAATGCTTCCGGCCTCCCCTGAGCCATGCAGAATGCGCTAGTGCACAGTAGATCACAGACATCCACTGAATAGCAGTGTAAAGCGCAAGCGCCAAAGTAGCCTCTACTAACGTAGCCACACCTAACATATCCAAACGTAACTTGACGTTTAAGCTTAACCTAACATTACGAGACAACTATGGCTGTCCTCCACAGAGACAAGCGGATTGTATAGGAGCACCGTTGTGCGCAGAAATCCATCGCACTGAAGTGAATAGCGCAAAAGTCGATGGTATCCTAACCAAACCTGTCCTAACCTAACCCATGCGAACGTAGTGTAACGCAACACAACTCGTTGAGACCAATATTGCTGGGCCTCACAGTGCCAAGCAGAACATAATAGTGCACAGTAGAAAGCAGAGATGCACCGAACAGTAGTGTATATCGCAAAAGTCAAGGCTATCCCATCGTAACATGGCCAATCGGAACACTATCATTCGTATCCTAACTCAGCATAACGTCCCGCGGACACTATTTCTGGCATTCCCAGAGCCATGCAGAATACACCAGAACTCAGTAGAGCGCAGAAATCCACTGCACTGCAGTGCAGGGCACAAAAGTGGAATATATCCCAAACTAACATATCCTAACGAAACCTATCCAAACGTAGTGTAACTCTACATAACGCTATGGGACCAATATCGCTGGTCCCCCAGGGCCGAACAGAGCATGCTAGAGCACAGCAGAAATCAGAAATGCACCGTACAGCAATGTATAGCACAAAATTCAAGGCTGTCGTGTCTGTCTTCCGTACAGCAATGTATAGCACAAAAGTCAAGGCTGTCGTGTCTGTCATACACTTCTATTCGGTGATTCTCTGCGTTCTACTGCGCTCTAATATAATCTGCTTCGCTCTGCGGAGGACAGCATTTGTGTTCTCACCACGTAAGTTTGAATTAGGTCACGTTTGCTGTGTTACCTTTGGCTAGGCTAGGATAGGATAACTTTGATATTTGTGCTCTGCGCTGCTATTCGGTCCATCTCTGCGCTCTGCATTGGTACAGTACGCTGTGCTTCTTTCTGGTTAGCCCAGAATTAGTGGCCCCGGCTCGTATGGTTCGTTTGCGTTAGATCAGGTGTCATTTGGATAGCATTGACTTTTGTGCTGTTCACTGCCACTCTATGGATTTCCGTGCTCCCCTCTCCTGTAATACGTTCTGCATGGCTCTGGGGAGGGCAGAAACAGACGTCTCGTCACGTTAGGTTGAGTTATGTTACGTTCGGTTACGTTACGTTTGGTTAGGTTAGGAGAGAATGCCATTGACTTCTGTGCTACACACTGGTATTCCGTGGTTTTCTGCTATCTACTCTGCTCCAGTACGTTCTGCTTGGCTATGGGGAGGCCAGTTGTAGTGGTCCCCTCTCGTTTCGCTAGTCTACGTTAGTTCAGGTGAGCTATGTATATCTTTGACTTTTGCGCTTTGCACTGCAATGCGGCTGCTTTCTTCGCTCTTGATTGCTCCAATACGACCTGCTTTGCTCTGGGGATGCCAGGAATGGCGGTCTCGGCACGTTATGTTGCGTTATGTTATGTCTCGTAACGTTACGTTTGCCTAGGCTAGGGCAGGGTTGCTTTGACTCTTGTGCGATACACTGATAACCGGTGGACTTCTGCGCTCTATCGTCTTCCAATATTTTCTGCTTCGCTCTGGCGAGGCCAGCAAAAATGGTCACGGCACGTTATGCTGGGATACGTTACGTTTGGTTAGGGTAGCTTATGTCAAGCTCGGTATGGTTATCTTTGACTTTCCTGCTATACATCGCCATACGGTGGGTTTACGGGCTCTGGTTTGCTGTAATATACGCTGCTTGGCTTTGGGGGGCGGGGGCTATTAATAGTGGTCTCGGCACATTGGGTTGAGTTAGGATACGTTTCGTTAGTTTATGCTCGGATGGTTCGGTTGGGGTTTCTTCGACTTTTGTGTTGTACATTGCTCTTTGTTGAATTTCTGCGCTCTGCATTGCTCTACCTACCCTGCTCGACTCTGGGGTCGAGCAATAGTGGCCGTGGCACGTTAGGTTAAGTTATGTTACGTTTGTTTATGTTAGGCTAGGCTAGGTAGGTTTAAGTTTGGTCAGTGTAACCCTGACTTTCTTTCTATACACTGTTCCTCGGTGGATATCTGCGATCTACTGTGCTCTAAAACCTTCCGCTTGGCTTTGGGGAGGTCAGGAGCAGTGGTCGCAGCCCGTCATTTTGTGTTTAGTTGTGTTCCTTTATGTTATATTAGGTCTGGTTGTGTTACGGTATCTAGGGCTTTCGTGCCATTCGCTGCAATATGGCTGGCTTCTGCGGTATACTGTGCTCTGGTACATTTTCCTTGCCTCTGTAGAGGCGAGCAATGGTGGTCTCGGCAAGTTAGGTTGGGTTACGTTAGGTTTGGACCTGACACGTTTGACTTGGTTAGGATATGCTACATTGACTTTCGTGCTTTACATTGCTATTCGGTGGATTTGTGTGATCCACTGTGCTCTACGGTATTCCGCTTGGCACTGGGGATGCCTGCAGCAGTGGTCGCGGCACGTTACGTTCAGTTATGCTACTTCCGGTTAGGTTAGGTTAAGTCAGGTTTGGTTAGGATATCCACGACTCTTGTAACACACACTGCTATTCGGTGAATCTCTGAGCCCTACATTGCTCAACTATACTCCGCTCGACACCGTATGTGAGGGCAATATCGGTCGCGGAACTTTAGTTTGAGTTAGGTTACGTTGTGTTATGTTAGGTTAGGTTAAGTTTGATTAGGATATCATTGACTTTCGTGCTGTACACTGTTATTCGTTGTATTCCTGTGATCTACTGTTCTCTACTACATTCTGCTTGTTTCTGGGGAGTCCGGCAGCAGTGGTCACGGCACGCTATGCTGAGTTACGCTACGTTCGGCTAGGATAGGTTAGGTCAGTTTATGTTAGGATATCTTCGACTTTTGGGCTACACCCTGCAAGGCGGTGGATATATGCGCACTACTGCGCTCTAATACACCCTGCCTGTCTCGGTGGACGTAAAGTATAGTCGTCTAGTCATGTTAGGTTGATTTAAGTTATGTTTGGTTACGTTGGGTTTGTATAGGTTAGGAGGGGCTGCTTTGACATTTGTGCTTTACGCACCTATTCTGTGGATTTCTGTGCTCTACTGTGCTCTACTACATTCTGCGCTGCTCTGGGCAGGCCCGGAGCCTTGGTCACTGCAAGTCATTTTGAGTTATACTACGTTAGATTAGGTTAGGTTAGGTCAGGTTAGGTATGGATATCTTTGGCTTTTGCGCTCTACACTGCTATTCTCTGCATCTATGCGCTCTAATGTGCCTTAATATAGTCTGCTTGCCTCTGCGGAGGCCATCAATAGCGGTCGCGGCACGTAATGATCAGTTATGCTACGTTTGATTAGGTTAGGTAACGGCAGGTTAGGTTATGGTACCCTCGTCTTTTGTGTTGTGCACTTCTATTCGGTGGATTTCAGCGCACTACATTGCTCTACTATTCTCTGCTCGACCCCGGGGGTCGAGCAACAACGCCCGCGTCACGCTTGTTTCAGTTATGTCACGTTTGGTTAGGCTTGGTTAGGCTAAGTTTGGTTAGGATAGCTTTGACTTTCGTGCTATACACTGTCATTCGGTGGATCTCTGTGCTCTACAGTGCCGCACTACATTCTGCTATGCCATGGGGAGCCCACGAGCAGTGGCCGCGGCACGTTGCGATGAGCTATGCTACGATTGGCTAGGTTAGGTTATGATGGGTTGGGCTTTGGTATCCTCGACTTTTGTGCTATATACTCCAATTCGGTGGGTTTCTGCGCCCTACACTGCTCCACTATACTCAGCTCGACCCTGGGTGGCACGAAATTGCGGCCGAGGTTCGTTAGATCTTGTAAGTGCACGTTCGGTTAGGTTAGCTCAGTCTAAGTTTGGTTAGGGTAGCTTTGACTTTGGCGCTATACGCTCTTAATCGGTGGATTTCTTTGCTCTACTGTCCTCTACTATATTCTGCTAGGCTATGGGGAGCCCAGGAGCGGTGTTCGCGGCACTTTATTCTGAGTTATGCTACGTTTGGTGAGGTTACGTTAGGTCAAGTTATATTATGATATCGACGACTTTTGTACCCTTCACTGCAATGCGCTGGATTTCTGCGCACTACTGTGCCTTAGTACATTCTGCTTGTCTCCGTGGATGTCTGCAATGGTGGTCTCGGCACGTTAGGTTGTGCTAAGCCACGTTTGGTTATGTTACGTCTGGGGAGGTTCGCGCATGGATGTTTAGACATCTGTGCTGTGCACTTCGGCACGTTAGGTTGTGCTAAGCCACGTTTGGTTATGTTACGTCTGGGGAGGTTCGCGCATGGTTGTTTAGACATCTGTGCTATCCTCCGACTTCTGAGCTCTGCTGCATCCTATTATTTTCCGCTTGGCTCTGGGGTGGCCAGCAATAGTGGTCTCGGTGCGTTAGGTTTAGTTAGGCTACTTATGCGTATGACAAGTTTTGTTATGTTAGTGCAGAATATCTTAGACTTCCGTGCCATTCACAGACATTCGGTGGATTTTGCGTCCTGCTGCCCTCCAATATGATCTGCTTGGCTCTGTAGTGGCCAGTAAAAGTGACATCGCCACGTTAGTTTGAGTTATACTACTTTCAGTTATGGTAGGCTAGGAAGGCATGTTTAGAACTTCTTCGAGTTTTGTGCCATACACTGCTATTCGGAGGATTTCGGTGCTCTACATTCCTCTACTGAACTCTGCCCGACGTTTGGGAGGACTGTAATTATGATCGTGGCACGTTACTTGGAGGTAGGTTATATTTGGCTAGGTTAGCTTGGGCTATGTTTGGTTAGGACAGTTTTGACTTTCGTGCTATATACTGTTATACGGTGGAATTCTGTTCTCCACTGCGCTCCACTTTACCCTTCTTGGCCCTGGCAATGCCAGCAGCAGTTGTCACTGCTCCACCTCCAGTTTTGCTTCGTTTGGTTATTCCAGGTTGGGTCAGGTTTGGTTAGGGTATCTTCGAATTTTGTGCTATACACTGCTATTCGGTGAATTTTTGGGCTCTATATTGCTCTACTGTCCTATGCTCGACTCTGGGAGGCGCGCAATGGTTGTCGTGGCACGTCAGGCTAAGTTACGTTACGTTAGGTTCAGTTATGTTATGTTAAGTTTGTTAAGGGTACCTTTGACTCCCTTACAGTACACTGTTATTCCGTTGGTTCCTGCGATCTACAGTGCTCTACTATATTCTTCTTGTCTCTGGGGAAGCCAGCAGCAGTGGTCGCAGCACGCTCAGTTGAGTCACGCTACGATTGGTTTGGTTAGATTAAGTCTGGTTGTGTTAGGATGTCTTCAACTTTTGTGCTTTTCACTGCTATGCCGTGGGTTTCTGCGCACTACTCTGATCAAGTACATTCTGCTTTTCTTTGTGGACGCCGGCACTAGAGCTCTCGTCATATTAGGTTCAGTTAAGTTTCGTATGGCTAGATTACGTTCGGCAAGGTTATGATAGGCTGCTTCTTCTTTTTTGATATACACCGCTGTTCGGTTGGTTTCCTCGTCCTAGTGTGCTCTAATGTGCTCTGCTTGGCTCTGGGGTAGCCAGAAATAGCAGTCTCGGCACGTTAAGTTGAGTAAGGCTACGTTCCGATAGGGTACGTTGGGAAGGCTCGGTTAGGATTTCTTTGACATTTGTACTATAAACTGCTATTCCGTGAACTCCTGCACTCTAGATTACTCTTATATATTCTCCTCGACCGTGGAGTGGCGAGCAATAGTGATCGTGGCAGCCAGATTGAGTTAGGTTACGTCTTGTTGGGATAAGCTAAGTTAAGCTTAGTTAGGATAGCTTTGACTTTCGTACCATACACTGTTACTCGGTGGATGCCAGTGATCTACTGTCCTCTGCTACACTCTGCTTGGCTCTGGGGCGGTCAGGAGCTGTTGTGCGGCACGTGATTATGAGTTACGCTAGGTTCGGTTAGGTTAGGTCAGGCTGTCCTCTGCTACACTCTGCTTGGCTCTGGGGCGGTCAGGAGCTGTGGTGCGGCACGTGATTATGAGTTACGCTAGGTTCGGTCAGGTTAGGTCAGGTTATGCATGAATACCTGCGTCTTTCGTATTATTCACTGCAATGCGGTGGATATCTGCGCCATACTGTGCGCTGGTGCATTCTTTTTGCCTCTGTGGAGGCGGGCAATGGTTGTCTCGTCAAGTTATTTTGGGATATGTTACGTTTGTACATGTCACTTTTCTCTATGTTAGGATTGGCTGCACTGACTTTTGTGATTTGCACTGCTGTTCGGTGGATTTCTGTGATGTATTGTGCTTTACTACATTCTGCTTTGCTCCGTGGAGGTCAGGAGAAGTGATCGCGGCACTTCATGTTGGGTCATACTGCGTTCGGTTACGTTGGATTAGGTCAGGTTGGGTTTGGATATCAACGGCCATTTTGCGATTCACTGCAATGCGGTGGATTTCTGCGCTTTATTGTGCTCTAGTACATTCCGGTTGTCTCTGTGGAGACCAGCAATATCATTCTCGTCATGCTTGGTTGAGGATGGTTACATTTGTATGTGTTACGTTTGGCTAGGATAGGATACGCTACTTTGACTTTTGTGATATTCGTCGCTATTCGGTGTATTTCTGCGCACTAATGTGCCCTAATATACTATGCTTGGCTCTGCTGAGGCCAGAAATATTGCTCCCGTTCTGTCATCCATAATTACACTACGTTTGGGTAGGCAGTCGTGGTTTCGGCACGTTAGTTTGGGTTATGCTACGTTTGGGTTTGTCACGTCTGCTGAGGTTAGGATAGGGTAGTCTGGACTTTTCTGCCATACACAGCAACCCGCGGATTCCTGCGCTCTCCTGTGCTCGAGTATTTTCTGCTTGGCGGTGTGGAGGCCAGCAGTACAGGTCTCCGGACGTTAGGTTGTGTTCAGGTACGGTCGCTTATGTTACGTTTGGCTAGGCTAGGAGAGAATGGCTTAGGCTTTTGTGCCATTCACCGCTATTCTGTGGACTTCTGCGCTCTAGTGCTGCCTAATATGTTCTGCATGGCACTGTGGAGTTCATTAATGGAGGTCTCGGCACGTCAGTTTGAGCTATGCTACGTTCCCTTGGTGTTTGTTAGGAAGTCTTGGTTAGGACTTCTTCGACTTTTGTGTTATACACTGCTATACGGTGCATTTCAGCGCTCTATATTGCTCTAGTATACTCTGTGCGGCTCTGCGCAGGAGAGCGATAGTGGACGTGGCACGTTATTTTGGGTTAAGTTCCGTTCGGTTATGTTAGGTTTGGATAAGTTTGATCAGGATATCTTCGACTTTTGTGCTATAGGCTGTTACTCGGTGCATCTCTGTGATATACTGTGCTCTACTACATTCTGCTTGGTTGGAGGAGGCCAGGAGCAGTGATCGCCGCACGCTATTTTGTGTCTACGTTTGGTTTGGTTAGGCTATGTCAAGTTGTGCAAGGGTATCTACGGCTTTTATGCTTTTCACTGCAGTGCGTTTGACTTCTGCGCACCTCTGTGCTCTAGTGCATTCTGCTTCTCTCTGTGGAGGCCTGCAATAGCGGTCTCGCCGTGCAAGGTTCTGTTATGCTCTGTTTTTATGTGTTACGTTTGGCTAGGATAGGATAGGCTACTTTGACCTTTGCGCTGCACACTGCTATTCGGTGGATGTCTGTGCTGTAATGTTATCTAGTATGCTCTGCTTGTCACTGTATAGGCCAGCAATAATGAGCTGGTCACGTTATGTTTGGTTACACTACGTTCGGAAATGTTAGGTTAGGTCAAGTTAGGTCAGAATATGTTCGACTTTTGTGCTCTACAGCGCAATGCGGTGGATTTCTGCGGTCTGCATTGCTCTACTATACTCTGCTGGAATCTAGGGAGGCCAGCAACAGTGGCCGCAGCACGTCATGTTCGGTTATGCTGCGTCCCGTTAGGTTAGATTTGGTCATGTTAGGTTAGGATATCAACGGCTTTTGTGCGATTCACAGTAATGCGGTTGATTTCTGGGCACTACTGTGTTCTACTCCATTCTGCTTCGCCCAGGGGTGGCCAGCAATGGTTGGTGCGGCACGTTACGTTGATGTAGGCTACGTTTGGCTAGGTTACTTTGGCATGGGTTGGGTCTGGGTAGATATGAGTTTTTTGCTGTACACTGCGATTCTATGTACTTCTGCGCCCTATAGTCGGCTAGTAATTTCTGCTTGACTCTGCGGAGGCCAGCAATAGCGGTCGGGGTATGTCTGTGTTATGTTACGTTTGGCTATACTAAGATTGGGTATATAAAGACAGGACAGCTTTGACTTTTGTGCTGTGCACTCCAATTCGGTGGACTTCTGCGCTCCAGTGCGCTCTGGTATGATCTGCTTGGCTCTGTGGTGGCTAGCAACAGAGGTCTCGGCACGTTAGGCTGAGCTATGCTACGTTCGGCTTGGTTCGGTTAGGTCAGGTTAGGAGAGGGCATCTTCGACTTTTGTGCTATTGACTGCAATGCGGTGGATTTCTGCGCACTACTGTGCTCCAGAGTAGTCTGCTTTTCCCTGTCGATGTCATAAATGGGGGTCTCGTGATGTTAGATTGGGTTAGGCTACGTTTGGGTAAGTTAAGTTTCGATAGGTTAGCATATGCTACTCCGACATCTGTGTTACTTACTGCAATTCGGAGGATTTCTGTGCTCTAGTGCGCTCTAGTGTGCCCTAATGTGCTCTGCCTCTCTCTGGGGAGGCCATGAATATTGTTCTCGTCACGTTAAGTTCAGTTACTCTACTCTTGGGTAGGTTAGATAGTGTCAGGTTATGTCAGGATATGTCCGACTTTATTAGCGTTCAATGCAATGCGGTGAGTTTCTGCGCTCTTCTGTCCTTTAGTACATTCTGCATGAACCTGTGAGGGCCAGAAATATTGGTCTCGTCATGCTAGGTTGAGCTAGGTTGCGCTTAGATGTATTGCGCTTTGTGAGGTTGGGACAGGATTGTTTATACATCTGCGCTATACACTGCTATGCTGCGGCTTCTGCTATCTACTGCGTTCTATTATTCCCTGCTCGGTTCTGGCGAGGCCAGCAATAGTGTTCTCGGCGCGTTGGGTTTAGTTAGGTTAGGCTACGTTCGCATAAGAAAAGTTTGCCTATGTTAGGTCAGATTATCTTAGAATTTTTAGCCATTCACAGTATTCGGTGTATTTATGCTCCCTGAAGCCCTCCAAAATGTTCTGCTCGGCGTTGGGGTGGCCAGTAACAGTGATAACGGCAAGTTGGATTGAGATATGTTACGCTTCGTTAGGTTAGGTTAGGAAGGCTCGGTAAGGATTTCTTTGACATTTGTACTAAATACTGTTCTCCGGTGGATCCCTGTGCTCTACATTGCTCTACAATATTCTGCTCGACGCAGGGTTGGCGAGCAATAGTGTTTGTGGCACGTCGGGTTGAGTTCGGTTACGTTTGATTGGGTTAGGTTAGGTCAAGTTTGGTCAGGACAGCATTGACATACGTACTATACACAGTTACTCTGTGGGTTTCAGTGATCTGCTGTGCTCTGCTACACTCTGCTTGGCTCAGGGGACTCCAGGAGGCGTGGTCGTGGCACGATAAGTTGAGATACTCTACATTCGGCTAGATTCGGTAAGGTCAGTATAGGATAGGGTATTTTCGACTTTTGAGCCATACGCTGCTACTCGGAGGATTTCTGCTATCTACATACCTCTCCTATACTCAGCTCGACACTGGAGAAGCGAGCAACAGTGGCCACGGCTGTTTAGGTTGGGTTATGTTACGACAGGTTATGAAAGGGAAGGCCATATTTGGTTAGGATGGCTGCGACTTTCGTGCTTTGCACTACTATCCGGCGGGTTCCTGTAATTTGCTGTGCTCTACTACACTGTGCTTGGCTCTGTGGCTGCCGGCAGCAGTGGTCGCGGCACTTTCCGTTGACATACGCTGCGAGTGGTTGAGATATGTTAGGTCAGGTTACTTCAGGATATCCACGACCTTTCGCTATTCACTGCAATGCGGTGCACTTCTGCGCACTACTCTGTTTTAGTACACTCTGTTTGTCTCTTTGGTTGTTAGCAATAGAGGCCTCTCCGTGATAGGTTGAGTTAGGTACGGATATGTTACGTTTGGCTTGGTTAGGATAGGCTACTTTGACTTTTGTGCTTTACACTGTTATTCTGTGAATGTCTGCGCTCTGCTGCGCTCAAGTATATTCTGCTTCGCCCTGGAGAGGCCAGGAGTAGTGGTCTCGGCGCGATAAGTTTATATAAGCTACGTACGCATGTGACAATCTTGGTTATGTTAGGAGAGAATAGCTTAGACTTTTGAGCCATTCCCTCATATTCGGTGGATTCCTGTGCTCTACTCCGCCCTAATATGTTCTGCTTGGCTCTGGGGTGGTCAGCAATAGTAGTCTCTGCACGTTACGTTGAGTTATGTTACGTTCCGTTGGGCTATGACATTCTTGCTATACACTGTTTTTCGGTGGACTTCTGCGCTCGAATGCGCTCTACTACATTCTGCTTGGCCCAGGGGAGGCCACCAATAGTGGTCTCCGCAAGTTAGGTTTTGTAATGTTGCGTCCAGTTAGATTACGTTAAAAAGGTTAGGTTAGAATATGTATGTCTTTTGTGCTATGCGCTGCTAGGCGGTGTATTTCTGCTCACTCCTGTGCTGTAGTATATTATGCCTGGCGCTGGGGAGAGCAGTAATTGTCTTTTCGGCTGGTGAGGTTGAGTTATGGTACGTTCGGGTATGTTACGTTTGGTGAGGCTAGGATAGGATAGTTTAGGCATTTGTGCTAGACACTGCTCTACGTGGATATCTGCGCTCTACCGTGTTCCAATATTTTTTGCTTGGCACTGGAGAGACCGGCAACATTGGTCGTGTCGCGGCCTCTTGGGTTACGATACGTGTGGTTGGGTTACGTTGCCTTGGGTTATATTGTGATAGCCACCACTTTTGTGCTATACTCCACGTTTTCATGGACTTCTGCGCTCTACTGTGCTCTAATATCTTCAGCTGCATACTGCGGAGGCCAGCAGCGGTGGTCGCGGTGCGTTATGTTTTGTTATGTTACGTTTGGTTACGTCAAGTTTGGACATATAAGGAGAGAGTACCTTTGACTTCGTGGTACACACTTCTATTCGGTGGATTTGTGCACCCTAGTGTGCTCTAGTACGATCTGATTGTCTCCGGGGAGGCCAGCAATACTGGTCTCTGCAACTTATGATGAGTTGTGATACGAATGGTTAGGGTAGGTTGGGCTAGGTAGTCTTTTTATGGTTTCTCTCGCTTTTGTGCTATACACTGCCACTCGGCGGATTTATGAGCTCGATGTTCCCCTACTTCAATCTGCTCGGCTCTAGGAAGTGAGCAATAGAGGCCTTGGAATGTTAGACTGTGTTAGGCTATGTTTGGTTAGTGCAAGTTAGTATGTGCTTGGTCAGGGTTGCATTGACTTTCGTGATATACACTGCTTTTCGGTGAATTACTCTGATCTGCATTGCTCCCGCTGCACTCTGCTTGGCTCAGGGAACGCCAGGAGCAGTGGTCGCGGCACGATATTTTGAGCCATGCTGCACTCGGTTAGGTTCGGTTAGGTCAGGTTAGGTTGCGAGGGGCGCCGTGTCGCCTGCTACCCAACCTGGGAGGGCCAGACGAGAGGGTGCGCCGGCTCTACACAGGAATCGTTCGCTCGGTGGCACTTTACGGGGCTCCGATCTGGGCGAACGACCTGGTCGCCAGCCCGCGCTGTCTGGCGATTCTCCGGCGAGTCGCTCGCAGGAGGGCGATCAGGGTCGTGCCTGTTCGCTCGGTGGCACTTTACGGGGCTCCGATCTGGGCGAACGACCTGGTCGCCAGCCCGCGCTCTCTGGCGATTCTCCGGCGAGTCGCTCGCAGGAGGGCGATCAGGGTCGTGCCCGGTTTCCGCACGATATCCCACGAGGCGGCGATGTTCCTGGCGTGTATTCCGCCGTTCGAACTGTCAGCGGCGCGGGAGGCCCGCATCTACGGTCTCCACCACCGGGGCGGCGACGGTGCTCCTGAATAAGGGACCTTTTGTTTGAGGCGAACGCCTTGATGCATGGGCGCGCAGATGCAGCAGGCACACCTTCCGTCTGACACATGTGCTAACCGGGCACGGGTGCTTCGGGGAGTTCCTTTGTCGTATCGGGCGAGAACGTGAGACGCGGCGTCACCACTACCGGGAAGGGCGGTACTGGCGCAGCACACGCTGCAGGAATGTCCGGCGTCGGCTAGCGAACGCCGGGTCCTTTGTCGCGTGATTGGTAGGGACCTTTCTCTCTCCGTCGTCGTGGCAAAAATGATGGAGAGCTTGGGTGCATTGCGTGCGGAGACCACCACCTGCGAGGCTGTTATGTCACAGAAGAAGGCCGCGGAAGAAGCCTGCGAGCCATGCGCGTGCTCCTCGCGCGTAGGGCGGTGGCGGCTGCTTGGCCTCCTCCCAGCCCGATCTGGCGGCAAACGCGAGCGCGTCCTCCGCGTAATACTTCAGGCTCAGGCCGCCGGGCAGGGTAGTGCGCATCACGGCGTCGTACGCGAGGTGCCGCAGGATCGGCCCGAGTGCGGATCCCAGTGGAACACCACAGTACGTCGCCAGCGCGACGATCGGGTTCCGTCCGGGATACTCGATCGAGCGCTCCGCCAAACAGTTGCCGGTCACAGCCATCATGTGTTGGGGATCCCTGTGGTACAACAGAGCATACCGGATTGCACGTTCAAGGCGTCGGCGAAATCCAAGCCGACCGCCTGCTCCACACCGCCGCGGTCAACGGCAGCCTCCGACAGGTTACCAACGCACACAAACGCGTTCATCGTCGACCAACCATCACGGAATTTGAACTGGCTGATGCTGAGAGCGGGACCCGCGACCGCTAAATGCCCTCGGAGACGGGCAGCTAGAACGTGTTCGAAGAACATTTCCGCCTCGTCGAGCAGGCATATAGGCAGGTGTGCCTTCGGAGTATCCGGCGGTTCTCCGGTATGGGGATCAGCGCGTCTCTCGCTTATTTCCAATATACCGGGAAGCAACCGGCCCTGAGGCAACTGTCGAACAGCCGCCCACACGGTCGCCACACGTATCCACAGCAATTGCGAAGGCTCTGCCTGGGATGCCGTCAACTCCGGTGGCGGCAGTTCCCTTCCCAATAAGTTCAAAGCCATCCTAACCTAACGCTACGTAACCTAACCCAACCAAACGTAACCTAGCACAACCTAGCGTGCCATACCACTGTTGCTCGCGTCCTGAGAGTCGAGCAGAGCATGGTATAGCAATATAGATCGCAGAAATACACCGAATAGCAGCATACTACACACAAGTCGAAGCTATCCTCTCCTAACCTATCCGAACGTGACGTAATCGAACGTATCCTAACTGAACCGAACGAGCCGAGACCACTAATGTTGGCCTCTCCAGAGTCTAGCAGAGTATATCAGAGCAATGTAGAGCGCAGGAATCCTGCGAATAAAAGTATATAGCGCAAAAGTCAAAGTTATCCTATCCTAACCTAACCAAACGAGACATAACCATGCGCAACATGATCCAACCTAACATGCCTAGACCATTATTGCGGGCCTCTCCACCACCATGCAGAACATATCAGAGGAGAGTAGGGCGCAGAAGTACATAGAATGGAGGTGTATTGCGGAAAAGTCAAAGACACCCTAACCTGACCCAAACTAACCTAACCGAACCAAACGTAGCCTATCTCAAGCTAATTTGACGAGACCACCATTGCTGACCCTCCAAGAGCCGAGCTGAACATATTAGAGCATAGTAGAGTGCAGAAATCCTCCGAAGGGCAATGCACAGCACAAAAGTCGGAACTAGCATCTCCTAACATATCCAATCGGAACGCAACCAGAAGTATCCTTACTCTTCCGTCACTATTGCTGGCCTCCCAGAGCCAAGCAGAATATTTTAGAGGAGAGCAGAGAGCAGAAATACATAGAACCGCACATTATAACAGAAAGGCAAAGCTACCCGATGCTAACAGAGACAAATATAGCCCAATCAAACGGAGAATAGCTCAATATAACGGGCCGCGACCACTACAGCTGGACATCCCAGGGCCAAGCAGAATACATTCCAGCGCAGTAGAGAGAAGAAACCACCGTGTAACAGAGTATTCCACGAAAGGCAAAGGTTTCCAAACCTAACACAAGCGAACATGTCCAAATCAAACGTAGCCTAACGCAAACTAACCTTCCGAGGCGACTATTAATGGCCACCAGGGAGCAGAGCAGAGTACAGTAGAGCAATGTAGAGCGTATCAATCCACCGAATAGCAGTGTACACCACAAAAGTCAAAGGAAAGCTGACCAAACCTAAGCTAACATAACATAACCAAGTGTAACATGATACAACCTAACGCTCTGAGAGAACTATTCCTGGCGTCCGTAGAGGCAACCATAATATGAGAGAGCACAGTAGAACCCTGAGGCCCATAGAATTGCAGTGTTGAGCACAAGAATCTAAGCTGCCCTAAACTAATTCAGAATAACCTAACAAAGCCGAACTTAATCTATCTCAACCTACCATGCCGCGACGAGTATTGCTGGCATCCGGAGAGTCAAGCAGAGCATATTAGTGGAGAGTAGAGCGCAGGGATACATTGAAACTCTGTGTATAGCGGAAAATTCGAAGCTATGCTCTACAAACCTAACAAATCGTAACATACCCAAGCGTAACCTAAGAACTTCTAAGGAGCCGCGACTGAAATCTCTAGCCTTTCCAGGGTCGAGCAGAGCATAGTAGACCACAGAACTCCACCGAATAGCAGTGTATACCACGAAAGTCAAAGCTACCAAATGCCAACTCAAACTAACATAACCTAGCCTAACCTTGGCCAACTCAACCTAACGTGCCGAGACAATTATCTCTGTCCTCCACAGAGCCAAGCAGAGCGTATTAGAGCACAGCATGGCGTAGATATCCACCGAATACAGTGTACAGTACAATTGTCATAGCTTTCCGAGCCTAACCTAACCAAACGTAAGAAAGCCAAACGAAACCAAACGCGACCTTACGTGCCTACACCAACATGGATGACTTCCACAAAGCCAACAAGAATAAGCTATAGCACAATAGAGCTCAGAAATCCACCGCATTTCAGTGAACAGCGCGAAAGTGAAAGATACCGCATCTTGACACAAACAAACCTAATCTAACCAAACACATCCTCACTCTACATAACGCGACGCGGCCACTGATTTTGGGATCCCCAGAGCGAAGCAGAGCGTATGACCTCAAAGTAGAGCGCAGAAATTCAGCGAATAGTAGTATATAGCACAAACTCCAAAGCTGACCTAGCATAACATAGCCAGACATGGCATAACCAAACATAACCTAACCCCACCTAACCCACCTATGCAACTATTGCTGTCCTCCCCAGAGCTAAGCAGTATGTACTAGAGCACAACAAATTACTGACGTCCGCGGGCTTAGCCTGAACCTACCTAGCTGAACATTAGATGACACAACGTAACGTGCCGAGATCACTACTTCTTTCCTTCCCAGAGCCAAGCAGAAAACATTGGAGCACTGTAGATCGCAGAAGCCCACCTAATAGCAGACTATAGCACTAAAGACAAAGCTTTCCTCTCCTAACCTAGCCAAACGTAAGATAACCGAACGTAACATAACTCAACCTAACGTTCCGCGAACTTTGTTGCTGACCTCCCAAGAGCCAAGCAGAGCACGTTAGTGTAGAGTAGAACGTAGTGTATATCTGAAATGTCAGGGCTACCCAAACACAACACAGACCAACAGAACATAGCCGAACATACCCTAACTCCACCTAACGTGCCATGATCGCTGCTGCTGCCCTCCCCAGCGCCAAGCAGGACATACAAGAGCACAGTAGAGCGCAGACGTTCATCGAATAGCAGGGTACAGCAAAAAAGTTTAAGCTATCCTAATAAAACGTAGCCTGACCCAGCCCAACCGAACGTAAGGTGGCTCAACACAACTTGCCGAGTCCACTACTTTTGTCGTTCCAGGAACAAGCTGAAAATATTTCAGCGCTGCAGGGCGCAGAAATCCACATAATAGCAAACTATAGCACTGAAGTCAAAGCTTTCCTCTCCAAACCTAACCAACCGTAACTTAACCGAACGTAACCTAACAAATACAAACGTGCCGCGAGCACTATTGCAGGCCTACACAGAGCCAAGCAGAGCACATTAGTGGAGAGCAGAACGCAGAAATCAATAGAATCGCAGTGTATATCAGAACGGTCAAAGTCTCCCTAGCCTAAACCAAACAAGCAGGAAACAACCAAACATAGTCTAACTCAACCTAATGTGCCGAGACAGCTATTTCTGCCCACCTCAAAGCCAGACAGGACGTACTAGAGCACAGTAGAGCGCAGAGATCCACCGAATAGCAGCGTACAGCACAAAAGTTAAAGCGATCCTAACCAAACTTTGCCTAACCCAACCTATCCGAACGTGACGTCACTAAACGTAACGAGCAAAGATACCTATTGCCGGCCTCCCCAGCGCCAAGCAGAGCATTTGAGGGGAGAGCAGAGCGCAGAGGACCACAGAATGGCAGTGTATAGCACGAAAATCAAAGATACCCTACCCTAATCCAAGCATACCTAACTTAACCAAACGTTGACTAACCAAAACTAACACGCCACGGCCACCATTTCCGGAATTCACAGAACAAAGGAGAGTATATTAGATCGCAGTGGAGCCCAGAAATCCACAGAATATCAGTGTATAGCACAAAAGTCAGCGCTGTCCTGTCCTAATATATACAAACGTGGTATAGACAAACGTATCCTAACTATATCGACCATGCGGCGACCAGTATAGGTGACATAGAGTCACGCAGAGCATATCAGAGGAGAGAAGATCGAAGGAACCATAGAATCGTAGTGTATAACAGAAAAGTCGAAGATATCCAAACCTAACCTTAGCGAACATAGCATAGCGGAATGTATCCTACCTCAACTTAAATTGCTGCGAACACAATTGCTGGCTTCCCGAGGGCAAAGCAGCGCATACTAGAGCACAGTAGAGCTCAGAAGTCTACCGCTTTCCAGTGTACAGCACAGAAGTCAAAGATATCCTAACCTAACCTAGACAAACCAAACCTAACCAGACGTAGCTTAACTGAACCTAGTACACCGCGGACACTATTTTCGGTCTCTGCAGAGCAAAGCGGAGCACGCTTGATCAGAGTAGTGCGCCGAAATCCACCGAACAGCAGTGTGCAGCACACAAGTCGAAGCGATCCTGCCTTAATCCAAACAAACATAACCTGGCCAAACGTTGCATAACTATGCCTGACGTGCTGAGACCACTATTGCTGCACACTCCAGGGCCAAGCAGAGCAAATTAGTGCACATTATGGCGCAGATGCCCACCGAGTAGCTATGTATAGCACAAAAGATATAGTAGACCATTATAACATAGCCAAACGTAACAAAACCAAACGGAACCTAACTCAGCCTATCATGGCGAGACTACTATTTCTGGCCTCTATAAAGACAAGCAGAATGTAACAGAGCACAGTAGTGCGCATAAACCCATCTCATTGCAGTCAATAGCACAAAAGTCGAAGGTGTACTATCCTAACCTTTTTTTTCATGTGGGGGAAATCTTCCAAAGATACCCGTCCCCCTTGGGGGAGGGGGTGTGTTTATGTGGGATTTTTACCCACTAAAACCCCCACGATGGCCAGCCATTCGAATTTCGGTGCGACATGGACTTCGCGGCGACGCAATTGCCAGGCCGCCCCGCGACGAAACCGCAGTTCCCTCACGGCGCGACGGGAAATCGCACCCGAAACGATCATGTCCATGCGCTCGAGACGGGTCGATTACAAGCACACACACGCACACAAAAACACAACGCGCATACCACCGCACCTCAACGTACGCGTAACCTGCGGACCCCGCGCTACCATCAGGCGAAGCCGCGAGCCCGGACCACGGTCTCTCGAACTGAGGGGCCCCCACACGCCAGCTCGTGGCCACCCTGACCTAGATTACAACTGGAGAGAGAGACGGTCTCCCCGGCCGTAGGTACATGGTCGCTCGCGAAGGCTGAGGTCCAACGCGTTAACACATCCGGCAGTGCGCGCGCCGCCCACTGGCTCCGCGCTTGCAACCTCCGCCGCCCTAAGCGCGAGGAGCACGCGCTACGCTCGCGGGCTCTCTCCGCGGCCTCCATCTGTAGCAGAACCACCTCGCGGAAGGAGGACACTGCACGCCACGTACCTAACCCCGCCGTCATCCGCGCCACGACGACGGAGATTGAAAGATTGTGACCCACCACGCGACAAAGAAGCCGGCGCTCGCGAGCCCACGCCCAACATTCCTCCAGCGTGCCCTGCGCATTGTCACGCCCTTCCCTGCAGTGACGACTACGCGTCTGACGTTCCCGCCCGTTACGACACAGGTACTCCCCGAGGCACCCGTGCCCGGTTAGCACCTGTGTCAGGCGGAACGTGTGCCGGCTGGAGCTGCGCACCCATGCATCCAGCACGTGGAGCACAGCCTCGATCACCCGGTGCCGCCAGCTGCTCGGCTTCCTCAGCCGAGCTCGCCAGGCGCTCATCAAGGACTGTCTGACCCTTCGCCTCAACGAAACGGCCCCTTCTTCAGGAACGCCGCCGCCGCCAGCGAGGAGGAGACCCGACGGCCATCACCAGCGTGTCGTCCGCGTAACATGTCAGGCTCAGGCCGCGGGGGTGGGGAGTGCGCAACACGGCGTCGTACGCGTGGTCCGAGGGGATCGGCCCGAGTACAGATCCCTGTGGAACCCCGCAGTTCGTCGACCGCACGGCGGTCGTGTATCGTTCGGGACACTCGATCGAGCGCTCCGCCAAATATTCTCCGATCACCGCCATCATGTATTCGGGAAACCTGTGGTACAACAGGGCACTCCGGATGGCGGCCCAGGGCAGGGTGTTGAAGGCATTGGCGATATCCACACCTACCGCCAGCACCACCCCGGCCCGGTCAACGGCTGCCTCCGACAGGGTACAAACGCCCATGATTGCCTCGATCGTCGACCGACCCTGCCGGTATCTGAACTGGCTGACGGTGAGAACGGGACCTACGTCCGTTAAATTATCTCGGAGGCGGGTAGCCAGAACGCGCTCGAAGAGCTTGCCCGCCACGTGGAGCAGGCACATCGGCCGGTATGCCTTCGTAGTGTTCGGCGGCTTCCCTAGTTTCGGGATCAGCTCGCCCCTCGCTCTCTTACAACATGCCGGGAAGCGACCGGCGCTGATGCAGCTGTCGAACAGCAGTCGCACGCGGTCACCCCACGCTTCCAGAGCCAGTGCAAAGGCTCGGCCTCGGATGCCGACGGTTCCGTTGCCGGTGCTCCTCGTCCCCATCCTAACGACCGCACGACCCAACTCCTCGCGCGAGTACCCCAGCTCGTCGGATCATACGACCAGTTCCGACCTCAATGCATCGGGTTGCACCCCCTCCACCGCCGCCACCGGGAAGGGGGTGTCCATCATCCGCCGCAGGAGCTAAGGGTCCATACGCTCGGTCACGGGGGGCGCCCGTGCCATTAACTTCCCCATTACTAATTTATAGGGGTGTCCCCGCGGGTCGCTTCCGAGCGTCGCGCGGAGTTCGTCCCTTTGCCGAGATTTGGCTCTGCGAATCTCCATCCTGAGATCGCCCACCGCGGACCGGTACTCGCGACAGTGGCGCGCGATATCCCCGGCGGACACCGCGCGTCGTCGACGCCGCGCCCGTTTTTTCTGACGCCGGGCGAGCACGCAGAGCTCCTGGAGCTGCGCGATTTCTGCTGGAAACCAGTGCACTGTACCCCGCGAAGGTCGCTCCCTTACCCCCGGCATGACGACGTCGCACGCGCGAGTCATCGCCGCCCTTAGCCGCTCCGCCCCTAACTCCGCATCGTCGTTTTCGCGCCCGACGGCCCCATCCGCCCAGGCAACCACCTGGCCTGCCGCGGCAAAGTGGTCGCGGTCGAGGCGCCCGAGCGCCGATCGTGGCGCGGTGGTGTACTTCCCGCTGGGTAGTTCCAGACCGGTGTGAGAAGCGGCGGCAAGCATCATGGTGACGCGGATGTGGCCGCTATGCATTTTCACCACCACGGCCAACTTCCAGCCGTTGACGAGCCCCAAAGCTGCCGGCCATGCGAACGACAAGTCCACGATGGACGTGCTGTTCCACCGGGCGCACGTGCTTGTGGAACCCCGGTTGAGAAACCGGAGATCCAATCCCGCCGCCCAATCTTGCAGGGCCTCGCCCAGAGCGTCCGTTCGCGAGGAACCACACGCCACAGAATGGGCGTTGAAGTCCCCCAGCACCAGAACCGGACGAGCCATGTGTCCACTAAGGAACCATCTGGGCTCTTCCTGGTACCTCTCGCACGACGAGAGGCAGCGGTTGGTGGAGTCGTAGCACCCCACCTCGACTACGTCGTTCCAGGTGACCGCCACGAACCTCTCACCGCTGTGATGCAGCGTTTGTGCGGGTGTCCGCAGCTGTCCCCTGGCGATGATCGCCACGGAGCCGTCCCGATCATCGAACCACCCGTCTTCATCAAGGATACGGTACGGCTCTGCGGCAACAGCCAGCCCGACACCCAGCTCAACGGGCGCCTGCAGCAGCAGGCGCTGCAACGCCCGCGAGTGGATCAGGTTGGCCTAGAGCTCCATGGTCGGCGTCAAATTTGGAGCGTTTGCATTGCCTCCTCCTGGTCACCTCCTTTCGGGCGGCTGCGGGCCCGGTACCCCGACAGTTGGCAGGCTAACCAACCGTGACCTAACTCAACCTAACGTGCCACGGCCGCTATTGCTCGCCCCGCCCCCAGAGTCCAGCAGAGTATAGTAGAGCATTGTAGAGCGCAGAAATCCAACGTGTAGTAGTGTATAGGACAATAGTCGAGGATATCGTAACCTAACCATGCATATCCAAACGTAACCAAACGTAGCATAAGTCAACATAATGTGCTACCGCCGCTGTTGATGGCCTCCTTTGTGACAAGCATAGCGCATTAGAACACATTAGAGTTCAGAGATCCACCGAATAGCAGTGTAGGGCATAGAAGACAATGATGTCCTAACCTACCCTGCCCCACCTAATCCAACGAGAAGTGGTCTAACACAACATAACGTGCCGCGACCGCTATTAATGGCGTCCGTAGAGCCAAGCAGAGCATATTAGAGCACATTGGATTGCAGGAATCCACCGAAAAGCAGCGTATGGCACAAAAGCCTAAGCTGTTCCGTCCAAACGAAGCCAGACGTAGCGTAACTCAGCAGAGCGTGCCGCAACCACTGCTGCAGGACTCCCCAGAGCCAAGCAGGATATACTGGAGCACAGTGGACCACACAGTCCCGCGGATAGCTGTGTATAGCACTGATTCCTAAACTATATCATCCTAACCTCACCATACGTAACACAACGGAACATAGCATAACACAGCCTATCGTGCGGAGACCACTATTGCAGGCCTTCCCAGATTCAAGCAGAACATTCTAGACCGCAGTAGAGCGCAGAAATCCGCGGGTAGCCGTATATAGTACAAAAGTATAGACTATCCTATCATAATCTCTCCAGACGTAAGATACCCAAACGTAGCATATCACAACCTTACGCGCCGAGACAACTGTTGCTGGCCTCCACAGTTACGAGTAGAGTATACCAGAGCACAGCAGAGCGCAGAAATTAAACGAATAGCAGACTACAGCAATAAAGTCAAAGCCATCCTCCCCTAACCTATCCGAACGAAACATGACCAAACGTAACCCAACTCAATCTGACGTGCGGCGAACACTATTGATGGCCTGTACTGAGTCAAGGGGATCACGTGAGTGGAGAGTAGAACGCAGAAATCCATATTATCGCAGTGTAAATTAGGAAAGACAAAGCTACCCAAACCCAACCCAATCCAACAGAACTTAACCAAGCATAGCCTGTCTCAGCCTAGCGTGCCGAGACCGCTATCGTTGTCCTCCCCAGGGCCAAGCAGGACACTCTAGAGCACAGTAGAGTGGAGAGATTCACCCAATAGCAGTGTACAGCACAAAAGCTAAAGTAATCCTGACCAAGCATAGTCTAAACCAACCTAACCGGAAGTAATCTGACTCAACACAACGTGCTGAGACCACTATTGCTGGCCTTGCCCGAGACAAACTGAAAATATTACAGCTCCGTAGGGCGCTGAAATCCACCTAATAGCAGACTATAGCTCTAAAGACAAAGCTATACTCTTCTAGCATAACCAATCGCAACACAAAAAATAGTGACATAACTCAAACTAACGTACCGAGACCACAATTGCAAGCCTCCCCAGAGCCAAGCAGAGCATATTAGAGCACAGCAGGGGGCAGAAGTCCACCGAATGGTAATGTATAGCACAAAAGTCAAATTTACCGTAGCCTAACCTAACCAAACCTAACGTGCCGGGACCTCTATTACTGACTTACGCAGAGCCAACCAGAGCAAACTAGAGCACAGACGAGCGCACAAATCCGCCGAATTGCGGTGTAAGGCACAAAAGTCAAAGATAGCCTAATATAACCCGACGTAGTCTAACCTAACTCAACGTAACGTGCCGATAACACTACTGCTGGTCCTGCCAGAGCCAAGCTGAACATACTAGAGCACAGTAGTGTGCAGGAATCGGCCGAGTAGCAGTGTATACCACGAAAGTCGAAGCTATGCAAGCCTAACTCAGACTAACATTACCTTATCAAACGTAACTTAACTCAACCTAAGGTGCCGAAACCACTATTACTGGAAACCACAGAGTCGACCAGAGTATGATAGGGCAATGTGGAGCGTAGAGACCCATCGAAGATCAGCGTGTATCATAAAAGTTATGGATAAGCTGACCAAACATCTCTTAGCAACGCCTAGCCAAACCCAACTTAACAAAACCTAACGCGCCGCGAACGTTATTGCTTCCGTCCCCAGAGACAATCAGATTATGATAGAGCACAGTAGAGCCCAGGAGTCCAAAGGATAGTTGTGCTGAGCACAAGCTTGGGAGCTACCCGAACATAACTCAACCTAACCGAAACTAGTCATACGTAAAGTTGCTAGACCTAACATGCCGCGACCAGTATTTTCAAGCTTGGGAGCTACCCGAACATAACTCAACCTAACCGAAACTAGTCATACGTAAAGTTGCTAAACCTAACATGCCGCGACCAGTATTGCTGGCCTCCATAGAGTCTAGCAGAGTATGTTAGAGGAGAGTAGAGCGCAGAAATCCAAAGAATCGCGGTATATAGCAGAAAAGTCGAAGCTATCCAAGCCTAACCACAGCTAACGTAACATAACCAAACGTATCCCACCCTAACCTGCTGTGCCGTTACAACTATTACTGGTTTCCCCAGAGCCAAGCAGATCATACTAGAGCACAGTAGAGCCCGGAAGTCCGGCTAATATGTGTGTGTAGCGCAAAAGTGAGAACCATGACAGCCAAACATTGTCCAACCTGGCATAACCAAACGTAACATAACTCAATCTAACGTGTCCCGACCACTATTGCTGGACACCTCAGAGTCGAGCAGAGTTTAGTAGAGTAATGTGGATCGCGGAAATCCACCGAGTAGCAGTGTATGGCGCAAGAGTCAAAGTTGCCCTATCCTAACCTAACCAAACGAAACGTAAGCAGGCGCATTCAAATCCAACCTAAAGTGCCTAGACCACTATTTCTGGCCTCGCAAACGCCATGCAGAGCATATTAGATCCCATATAATGTCAGTGCATGGCAGAAGAGCCGAAGCTATCGCTACCTGACCCAAGCAAACCTAACACTGCCAAATGTAACCTATCTCAAACTAACGAGCCTAGACCACTATCGCGGGCCTCCCCAGGGCCAAGAAGAATATACTAGAGCACAGCTGAGATCAGAAAGTCTCCAAAGAGCTGCGAATAGCACAAACGTCAAAGAAATCCGAACCTGCATGATCTAACCTAACCAAACCGAACGCAGAAGTAAGCCAAATGAGACGAGATAATTACTGCTGGCCCGCAGTGCCAAGCAGAGCATACCAGAGCGCAGTAGAGCGCAGAAATCCACAGAATAGCAGTGCACAATACGAAAGTCAATGTTGTCCTAATCTGACACAGACAAACGTAGCCTAACTAAGCCTAACATAAACCAACCTAACGCGCCGAGACCACTACTGCTGGCATCCTCGGAATCATGCAGAGCATATTAGGGCACAGTAGAGCGCAGAAACACACCGAATAGCAGTCTTTAGCACAAAAGTCAACGTTATACAAGCCTATCCCAATCAAGCATAGCATAACCGAACGTAACCTGACACAACCTAACGTGCCTAGAGCACTATCGCTGACTTTCACAGAGCTAAACAGAATATACTAGAGCACAGTAGAGCGCAGAAATGCGCCGCACTGTAGTGTAAAGCACAAATGACAGAGATATGCTAACATAACCTGGCCTAACCCAACCTAACATTACGTAGCTTAACACAACGTAACGCGCCGATACCACTATTGCTTTCTTTCCCAGAACCGGGCTGATCATATTAGAGCACATTAGTGTGCAGGAATCCACCAAATAGCGGTGTATAACTTAAAAATCAAAGCACCCCTATCCTAACATAACCAATCGTAACATAACCAAACGATATCCATCTCAACCCAACGTGCCGAGGCCACAGTTGCTGGCATCCCCAGAGCTGAGCAGGGCATACTAGAACACAGCAGAGCGCAGCTCTGACTGCCTAAACTAAAACAGCCTATAGCGCGAAAGTCAAAGCAATGCGGAACTTACCCAGATAGGAGTAACGTAACCAAACGTAGCCTAGCACAACCTAACGTGCCGAGACCGCTATTACTGGCCACCCCAGAGCAGACAAGAATATAGTAGAGCAAAGTAGAGCGTAGAAAGCCACCAAATAGCAGTGTCTAGCACGAAGACGAATATATGGTAACCTAACTTGTCCAAACCTAACAAAATCGACCGTTCAATGCCTAACATAACTAGTCGAGACCAGTATTGCTCTCCTCCGCAGAGCCACGCAGAACGTATTAGAGCACAACAGCGTGCAGAAGTATACCGAGTATCCGTGTATGACACAAAAGTCAATGCCATCCTATCTAAACGTTTCCCAATCTAACATAACCAGACGTAACTTAACTCAACCTATAGTGCTACGACCGCTATTGCTGGCCTCCCCGAGCCGAGCAGAGTATAGTAGAGCAAAGGAGGACGCTGAAATCGGCCGAATAGCAGTGTATAGCAAAAAAGTCACAGATATCCCAATAATACCTAACCAAACCTAAACTAACATAACTGAACGTAACCAAACATAACATGCCGCGACCACTACTCCTGACTTTAACGGACAAAGGCACTGTGTGGTAGCCCACAGTAGCGGGCAGACGTTCTCAGAATAGCAGTTTGTAGCACAATAGTCTAAGCTATCCTATCCTTACATATACAAAAGTAATATATGCAAGCGCAACATATCGCAACCTAACGTGCCGAGACCACTATCGCTGGCCTCCCCAGAGCAAAGCAGAATGTAGCATAGCACAGCAGATCACAGGAATCCACCGAATAGCGGTGTAAAGCACAAAAGTCAGAGAAGCCTCTCCTAACCTAGCCAAATGTAACATAACACATCGGAACGCGCCACAGTCACTATTGCCCGCCTCCCCTCGGTCGAGCAGAGAATAGTAGAGCACCGTAGAGCGCAGAAATCCATCGAATAGCAGTGCATAGCACAAAAGTCGAAGTTACACGAACCCAACCTTACCTAACCCAGCCTAACCGAGCGTAGCAGAGCTCAACACAACGTGCCGCTACAACTGCTTCCGGTCTCCTCTGAGCCATGCAGAATGCGCTAGAGCACAGTAGATCACAGATATCCACTGAATAGCACTGTAAGGCACAAGCGCCGGAGTAGCCTCTCCTAACCTAGCCACACCTAACATATCCAAACGTAACTTGACGTTTAAGCTTAACCTAACAGTACGAGACCACTATTGCTGGCCTCCACAGAGACAAGCGGATTGTAGAGGAGAAAAGTAGTGTGCAAGAATCCACCGCACTGCAGTGAATAGCGCAAAAGTTGAAGATATCCTAACCCAACGTGTCCTAACCTAACCCATCCGAACGTAGTGTAACGCAACATAACTCGATGAGACCAATATTGCTGGACTCCACAGGGCCAAGCAGAGCATACTAGAGCACAGCAGAAAGCAGAAATGCACCGCACAGCAATGAATAGCACAAAAGTCAAGGCTGTAGCGTCTGTCATACACTTCTATTCGGTGGTTCTCTGCGTTCCACTGCGCTCTAATATATTCTGCTTGGCTCTGCGGAGGCCAGCATCTGCGTTCTCACCACGATAGTTTGAATAAGGTTACGTTTGCTGTGTGACGTTTGGCCAGGCTAGGAAGGGATTGCTTCGACATGTGTGGTGTGCGCTGCTATCCGGTGGATCTCTGCGCTCTACTTTACCCTAATATGGACTGATTGTCATCGTGGAGGCCAGCAATAGTGGTCGCGGCATGATAGATTGGGATATGCTGGGATTGGGTGTGTTAAAATTGGATAGGCTAGGACAGGGTGTCTCTCACTTTTGCGCTATGCGCCGCTATTCATTGTACTTCTGCGCTCTACTCTCCTGTAATGTGGTCTGCATGGACCTGGTGAGGGTAGCAATAGGCGTCACGTCACGTTAGTTTGTGCTATGTAGCGTATGGTTACGCTACGTTTGGCTAGGTTAGAAGGGGCTACTTTGGCCTTTGTGCTATACAATGCTTTCCATGTATTTCTGCGCTCTAATGTGCTCTACTATGTTCTACTCGGCTCATGTGTGTCCAGTAATAGTGGTCTCAGCACGCTAGGCTGTGATAGGTTACGTTTCGTTAGGATAGGTTAGGAAGTTTCGGTTAGGACTTCTTTGACATTTGTGCTTTACGCTGCTATTTGTTGGATTCCTGGTCTCTACATTGCTCTACTATACACTGCTCGACCCTGGGGTGCGAGCAATAGTGATCCGGGCACGTCAGGATGAGTTAGGTTACTTTCGGTTTCGTTACGGTAGGTTAACGTTCGTAAGGATACATTTGACTTCCGTACTGTGCACTTTTGTCCCGTGGGTTTCTGCGATCTACACTGCTCTACTGTATCCTGCTTGTCTCCGGGGAGGCCAGGAGCAGTTGCCGCGGCACGTCACATTGGGTTATGCTGCGTTTGGTTAGGTTAGTTTAGGCCTGGTTAGGTTTGGATATCTACGGCTATTGAAATATACACTGCTGTTCGCTGGATTTCTGCGCTCTACGTTGCTCTAGTTTATTCTGATTGGCTCAGTGGAGGCCAGCAATTGTGGGCGCGGCACGTTACGTTGTGGTATGCTACGTGTGGTTAGGTTATGTTAGCATGGATTAGGTATGGATAGACATGAGTTTGGTGCTATACACTGCGATTCTATGTACCTATGCACTCAATTGTCCTCTAGTGAGTTCTGCTCGACTCTGGGGAGGCCTGCAATAGCGGTCGTGGTTCGTTAGGTTGATTTATATTACGTCTGGTTTTGTTAAGATTGGATATATTAGGACATGATAGCTTCGACCTTTGTGCTGCACACTGCTATTGGTAGGAGCTCGCCAGGGTGCACCGTCCGCTATCTGTTGATGAACTGTCTGTCGTTATATCCGAGAATGGTAAAAACCAGCATGGCCCATACGTTCGCGCCTTCCGCATGTGCGCCATGGTGGTGGATTCGGCCGGCTGTTAGATGAGTCTCCAAGTAACAGCTGGCCGTGCCCAGGAGACGATGGCGGAGAGGGTACGCGTGCAGATGGCGGAGATCGCCCGTCTGCGGGAGAAGGACGTCTCCCAGCAGGCGGTTATAACCGACTTGCGGGAGAACGATGCCTCCCAGCAAGCGGTGATCGCCTCCTTGCGCGCGGAGCTGTCTCTGGAGCGGAGGCGGGTAATCTTCTACCTCGCGCCCGCTTGAAACGTGCGTGCGCCCGCGGGCGCAGGAGCAGCAGCACCGGCGCCCGAATTCGGTATGGAGGCTGCCCTCGCGGCACTCAGCATTCGAATCGTCGCAAAGTTCGATGAGCTCGTGCGTACGCTCCCCGTGGCTGCGGGGCGGGATGAGCTCCACCGCCGGCCTGCGCGCGCGGCCTGTACTGGTGGCCCCGGCGGACACGGTCGTGGGCGATTCCTGTGACGGGCCCGTTGACGCCCCGGCGAAGGCGCCGGTCGCGGCCCCGGTCGCAGCCGGGAAGGACGCAGAGGCCAGCTGGTCTCCCGTCATCGGAAGGCGCGAGAAGGGAGCGCAGCGGTAGGCGGCCGCTGCCCCGCATCTGCTCGCGAGGGTGCCCACTAGTGCGCCGAAGGGAGCCGTCGGTAAGATGGGGCGCCGCTCCACGTGGAAGTGCTCCGCCCGCGCGCTTCCCGCGACCGCCGCGAAGACAAGAGCGATGCACGTGCACGACAAGAAGAAGAGCGGAGACAAGCAGGGCCCTATCATTAAGCGGCCGCCGTCGCGGTTTAGGTACCTGTGGCGTCGAGTCTCTCTTGCGCGGAGGCCATCTCCGCTGCAAGGGGAAACATAAATGTCGCCGACCTCGGGATCGAGGACTTGCGCCACCGTCGGGCCGCTTCCGTTTATACTTCAGTTCTGTACACTGCTATGAGGTGGATTATGCGCTCTAGTGTGCTCCAGTATGTTCTGCGTGGCCCTGAGGAAGCCAGAAATATTGGTCTCGGCACGTTAGGTTGAGTTAGTCAACGTTTGGTTAGGTTATGTTCGTTTCGGCTCGGTTTGCGTAGCTATGACTTTCTTGGTGTAAACTGCTCTTCGTAGGATTTCTGCGCTCTATTGTGCTCCGGTATGTTCCGGTTGGCACTGCGGAGGCCAGAAATAGTGGCCTCGCAAGGGTAGGCTGAGATAGGAGACGTTTGGATATGCTATGTAAGCTCATCTTGGGTTTGGATTGTTTTGACTGTCACTGCGGAGGCCAGAAATAGTGGCCTCGCAAGGGTAGGCTGAGATAGGAGACGTTTGGATATGTTATGTAAGCTCATCTTGGGTTTGGATTGTTTTGACTTTTCTGCTCTACACCGCGATTCTATAGATTTTTGCGCTCTACTCTCGTCTAATATTCCCTGCTAGGCTCTGCCGAGGCCACCAATAGCGGTGGCGGCACGTTAGGTAGGATTCGGTTACGTTTGGCACTGTCACAATTGGTTAGGTTAGCAAAGGGTAGCTATGACTTTTGAGCTGTGCACTGCTATTCGGTGGGTTTCTCCGCTCTACTGTGCTCTAACACGCCCCGCTTAGCTATGGGGAGGCCAGAAATGGTGGCCGCGGAACGATAGGTTTAGTAAGGTTGCGTTCGGTTAGGCTAGGTTAGGTTATGTTAGTCCAAAATTGCTTTGACTTTTGCGTAATACACTGCTATTCGGCAGATTTTACCCTCTACAGTTCTCCAATATGTCCAGCTAGGCTACCGGAGGGCAGGAAATAGTGGTATCGGCACGTTAATATGGGCTAGGCTACGTTCGGTTAGGTTAGGTTAGGTCTGGTTAGGTTAGGACATCTTTGAACATTCGGCTTTACATTGCATTGCGGCGGGTTTCTGCGCTCTACTGTGCTCCGGTATATTCTGGTTGACCCTGCTCGAGTCAGCAATAGTAGCCTAGGCACGTTAGGTTGCGTTAGGTTGGGTCAAGTTTGGTTAGGACAGCTACGACTTTCGGGATATACACTGTTTTTCGGTAATTTCCTGCCCTCTGCTGGGCTCTACTCCAATCTGCTTTGCACTGGGGAGGCCAGATATATTGTTCTGGGCAAATTTGGTTGGGTTATGTTACGTTTGGTTATATTAAGTTTGATAAGTTTGGGATATGGTAATTTTGACTTTTGCGCTATACACTGCTATTCGGGGGATTTCTGCGCTCTTCGTAGCTCTACTGTACTTTACTCGACTCAGCGAACGCCAGGAGTGGCGGTGGTGGCAGGATAGGTTTAGTTATGTAACGCTTGCTTGGGTTAGCTTAGGTTAGGTTTGGTCAGGGTTGCTGTGTCTTTTGCGCTGTACAGTGCAATTCGTTGAAATCCTGTCCTCTACTATGCTCTAGTAAGTTCTGCTTTGCTCTGGGAAGACCAGCAATGGTGGCCTGGGCACGTTAGGTAGAGTTAGGGTACATTTGACTGTTTTACGGTTGGCTCGGTTAGGAGAATATAGTTTTGTCCTTAGCGCTGTAGTCAGGTATTAGGTGGTTTCCTGCACGCTACATAGCGCTGATGTCTTTAGCTTGGCACTGGGTAGGCCTGGAAAAGCGGTCTTCGCACTTTATGTTGCGTCAGGTTACGTACGATGGGGTTGGGTTTGGCCAAGTTTGGTCAGGGAGCTATTACTTTTGAGCTGTACACTGCTATTCGGTTGTTTTCTGCACCCTACAGTGCTCTAATGCGCCTTGTTTGGGACTAGGGTGGGCAGCAGTAGAGGTCTCGACATGTCAGGTTAATTTTGGCTATGTTTGGCTATGTCTTGTTTTTTTGGGGGGTTTGGTTTATGTGGCTTCGGCTCTCCTGATATGTACTGCATTTCTACGAATTTCTTCGGTCTACTCCCCACTAATGTGTTTTACTGTGCTGTGGGAATGGCAGCAATAGCGTTCTCGGCACGTTGGGTTGAGATATGCTAAGTTTGGCTATGTTACCATTGGTTAGGTAAGGAGAGGGTAGCTTTCAGGTTAGTGCTATAGTCTACTATTAGATGGATTTCTGCGCCCTACAGTGCTGTTATATCTGCAGCTTGGCTCCGGGAAGGCCAACAATATTGGTCTCGGCATGTTACGTTGAGTCAGATTACTTTCATTAGGCTGGGTTAGGCTAGGTTTGGTTTTGATATCTTTATCTTTTGTGCTGTACACTGCTGTTCGGTGGATTTCTGCGCTGTACTGTGCTCTAGTGTCTCCTGCTTGGCTTTTTGTATGGCAGCAATAGCGTTCTCGGCAGGTTAGGTTGAAATAGGCTATGTTTGGCTATGCTTTGCTTGGGTTAGATTTGGGTATCTTTGACTCTTCTGGTATACACTGCGATTATACTGGTTTCTGCATTCTACTCTCCGCTAGCGTGCTCTGCTCGGTTGTGTGGAGGCCGGCGATAGCGGTGCGTGCATGTTAGGTAGAGTTAGCTTACGCTTGGATATGCTACGATTTGTTAGGTTAGGAGAGGATATCCACGACTTTAGTGATATAGTCTGCTGATGGATAGGTTTATGCGCCCTTCAGTGCTCCAACTGGTTCAGCTTGGCTCTATGAAGGCCAGCAATCTTGCCCTCGGCACGTTACGTTGAGTAACGTTACGTTCGGTTAGGTTGGGTTAGGCTAAGTTTGGTTAGGATGGCTTCAACTTTTGTGCTGTGCACAGCCGTTCGGTGGATATCTGCTCTCTACTATGCGCTAGTATGGCCTGCTTGGCTAGGGGTGGGCAGGGCATCGATGCCGGTTTCGGTAAGATAGGTTGTGTTAGGGTGTGTTCGGTTGTGGCCTGTTTGTTTGGGTAATGTTTGGGTAGCTTCGACTGTTCTGATGTACACTACGATTATACGCATGCCTCCATTCTACTCTCCACTACTGTGCTCTGCTTGGCTCTGTGGAGGCCGGCAACTGCGGTCTTGGCACGTTAGGTTGAGCTAGGCTCTGTCTGGCTATGTTCCGTTGGTTTGGGTTAGGTATGCGTAGCTTTGACTCTTCGTATATACACTGAGATTCTATGGACTTCTGGGTTCTACTCCCCACTAATTTGTTCTGCTCGGCTCCGTGGAGGCCAGCAGTAGCGGTCGCGGCACGTTAGGGTATGTTAGGTTACATTTCGTTGTCACAGTTGGTCAGGTTAAGAGAGGATTGCCTTGACTTTAGTGGTATATTCTGCTTTTCGGTGGCCTTCTGTGCCCTACGGGGCCTTAATATTTTGAGCATGTATCTGGGAAGGCCAGCAATAGTGGTCTCGCCTCGTGATGTTGAGTCTGGTTACGTTCGGATACGTTGGGCTAGGCTAAGTTTGGTTAGGATAGCTTCAGCCTTTGAGCTGCAAACTGATAGTCGGTCGATTTCTGCGCCCTGCTGTGCTTTAGTATATCCTCCTTGGCTCAGGGGAGGGCAGCAACAGCCGTCACGGCACGCTGGGTCGTGCTAGGCTGAGCTTGGCTATGTTCTGATGGTTTGGGTTAGGTTTGGTTAGCTTTGCCTTTACTGATATACAATCCAATTCTATGGGATCCTGTGCTATACTCAGTACCAATGCCTTCTGCTTGGCTCCGGGGAGGCCAGCAATAGTGGTCACGGCACGTT
>NW_016912940.1:0-1009 GCF_001483705.2 Eufriesea mexicana | reverse complement strand
TGGATGGAAGGATGTATGGATGGATGGATGTATGGATGGGTGGATGTATGGATGGATGGATGGGTGGAGGTATGGATGTATGGGAGGATGAGTGTATGAATGTGTGGTTGTACGGTTGGTTCGACGTACGGGTAGATGCATGTATGGTTGGACGTATGGGTGGCTGGAAGGATGATTGGATTAGTTAACGGACGGATGATTGGATGGATGGATGGATGGACGGATGAATGGATGGGCGGGCGTATGGATGGATGGATGTATGGGTGGATCTATGAACGGGTGTATATATTTATGTATGCATACGTGTATGGAATGGCATACGTTTGAGTCATTGTATGGATGTATGTATGGACGTATGTATGGATGCGTGTATTTATGAATGCATGGAGGTATGCATGGATGTATGTATGGATGTATGTATGGATGTATGGGTGGAGGTATGAATGGATGCATGCATGTATGTGAGGATGTATGTATGGATGTATGTATGGACGGAAGGATGTATGGACGAATGAATGAATTTACTTATGGATGGTTCTAAGGATATATTTATGCATGTGCGTGGGCTTTTTTTTCCGAATATATGGATGGATGGACGTATGGATTTTTGCATGGATGTACATATGCATGGGTGGTCGCATGGATGGGTGGATGTACGTATGGTAGTATGTATGGAAGGACGTATGGCTGGATGGATATATGGATGGGTTATATTTGGGTGGATGCATGCATGGATTCGTGGATGTGCGGATGGATGTATGTATGGATGGATGGATGGATGGATGGATGGATGGATGGATGGATTGAATAATGGACAAATGGATGGGTGGATGGGTGGATGTATGTACGAATGGATGTATGAATGGATGTATGTGTGAACGGATGATGTATGGATGTATGGATACCGGCATGGAAGAGTATATGTATGAATGTTTGTACGGATGAGTGTATGGATGTCTGTATGCATGTGCGTATTTATCTATGTATGTATGTATAGATGTATTGATGG
>NW_016912939.1:0-2167 GCF_001483705.2 Eufriesea mexicana | reverse complement strand
GCGCGGGATCACGAAGTTGCCAGAAAGATGGCAAAAGGTCATCGAATAGAATGGAAGATATTTCACTGATTAAAGTTCATTTACTGTATAGAAAAAATTGAGTTTTATTTCACACCAAAAAACCGAAAGTACTTTCTTGCCAACCAATATAAACGTATTAAAATTGTAGGCAGTTATATGTATATAATTGGTAGATACGAGCTTTCATAGTTGGAGTGGGGAGAGCGACGTGTATATATACGAAGATTTTCGACAATAAGTCAGTACTCGGTTCTCAGTCCTCGTTAGTCGAGTCAGTTGCGTTAATTGCGAATGGAACAAGGTATATAGAACGTTTGTACAACAAGAACTAAATTGTTAGTAATAAAGAATTAAAGTTATATAGATAAAAATACAATGTCATTTAATTCGAACAAAAATAATTGGAGAACTGCACGATCTAATTACAATTTCCAAATAACATACCTGAGGTACGAAATTTGATTGTCGTAAAACCAGTAGCTTAAAAATATACAAGTAGGATAAATATTGTCCAATCTCAAACACTGGAAAGAATATTTCTACCATAAAAATATAATTCTTGCATCTGTAAACGTATTAAAATAATTGAGGAACTGAACAATCTAATTATAATTTCCAAATAACATACCTGAGGTACCAAATTTAATTGTCGCAAAATCAATAGCTTAGAAATATAGAAATAGAACTGAAATTTTCTAATAATCAAACACTCGAAAAAATATTTCTACCATAAAAATATAATTCATGTATCTACAAACGTATTAAAATAATTGGAGTACTGCACGATCTAATTACAATTTCCAAATAACATACCTGAGGTACGAAATTTGATTGTAGTAAAACCAATAGCTTAAAAATATACAAGTAGGATAAATATTGTCCAATCTCAAACACTCGAAAGAATATTTCTACCATAAAAATATAATTCTTGCACTATAAACGTATTAAAATAATTGGAGAACTGAACAATCTAATTATAATTTCCAAATAACATACCTGAAGTGCTACATTTAATTGTCGCAAAAGCAATATCTTAAAAATATACAAGTATAATAGAAATTTTCTAATAATCAAACACTCGAAAAAATATTTCTACCATAAAAATATAATTCATGTTTCTATAAACGTATTAAAATAATTGGAGTACTGCACGATCTAATTACAATTTCCACGATTTACAAGAAAGTATTCTCAAGCTAACAAAATAAAGGAGATTCAGCGAAATAATTGTGCAATTTATAGCAGCATGTCTGTAACAAATGTTATTGGATAAACTACGCGAAGCTGCAAGATTAACGAGCATCGTTCTGCGAGTACTTACAATTCACCGTGTTTATCGATACTTACGCTGTATGCAAATTTTTCTGTTCTCCCAATGATTAACTCTAACGAATGTGTATTTTTAGTAAATTATTTGGAGGGTTTCAACGTTCCGTTTGGCTAAGTACCTCGCGTTTCCACAAATTCAATAAATGGATGTAATTCGTTGCTAGCATTCCGGTTCGTTGCTTACGAACCAGAGGTCTTTTAATTACTCCACTGATCAATCAAATGCTCACTGATGGACGAGCAGCGGCGTGGAACACGAACATTGGACTTGAGATGAAATTTACTAAAATTGCGAATATTTTATAACACTTTCGAGCCTCGATAACTCGAACCTGAAGGGAAAAGGTACTTGCGTATTCTACAAATTATCGAGTGTTAGAACAGCTAACTGTATACAAGATATCGGTAGAATAGGAAACGAAATTTGGGTAATTAGGCTGATTGACAACGACATCTGTGTAGATTTACCGTGACTATTGTTATTGTTCTAGACTGTTCTCTTTCAGGAGCCAACGGCTCATGCTAGCTACGCAAGCCAGTCACATGTGAGTCCTCACCCACCATCATTTCATGTCGAATAATCGCAGGCATCCTCGGTGGTGGCGTAGCTAGAAGGGACGAAAGGAAAAAGAAGGGATGGGTTTCGTCCTGGGTCTGCTAAGCGAACTCATCAGTAAGGCTACCTTAGCAGACCTTGCCTTTTTTCTTTTTTTTCTTTTAAACATACGTTTAATGTGCCAGAGATTAGATACAGGGATATAGATACAAAGAGAAACCAAAACGTATAAAAGGGTTATACATGTTAACTTAAGCTACG
>NW_016912938.1:0-251 GCF_001483705.2 Eufriesea mexicana | reverse complement strand
ATCCATACATACGTACATCCATACATTCGTACATCCATACATCCACACATCCATACATCAATAAATCCGACCAACCATACAACCATACATCCATGTATACAACAGTAAGCACATCCACAGATCCATACATACACCCATACACGCATCCATACATACATCCATCCATACACCCTTACATACATCCATACATACATACATCCAAACAAACACCCAAACATATATCCATGCATACAACCATAAATACATCCATA
>NW_016912937.1:6690-6941 GCF_001483705.2 Eufriesea mexicana | reverse complement strand
CCGCCAAATTGCAGCGTATATCACAAAGGTCGAAGGTATCCCAACATAACCAAGCAAGACGTAGCCTATCACAACATAAAGTGCCGCGACCAGAGTTGGTGCCCTCCACAGATCGAAGCAGAACATATTGGAGCATAGTAGAGCGCACAAATCCACCGAATAGCAGTGTACAGCAGAAAATTCGAGGCTACCATATCCTAACCTAACAAAGCGTAAGATAACCGAACGTTACCTAACTGAGCCTAACGTGG
>NW_016912937.1:3045-4691 GCF_001483705.2 Eufriesea mexicana | reverse complement strand
CAGAAAGATCAAAGCTAGCAAAACATAACCCATGCCAGCATAATCTAAACAAACGTAACATAACACAACCTTAATTGCCGCGGCAATTATATCTGGCCTCCCATGGGAAAGCAGGCCATATTTCAGCAAAGTAGGGCGGGGAAACCCAGCGAATAACAGTGTACAGCACAAAAGGCAAAGCTGTCCTCTCGTAACCGAACCTAACGTAACATAGATATACGCTATCTAACTCAGCCTAACGCGCCGCGGCCGTTACTTCCGGCCTCCCTATCGCTAAGCAGAGAATGTAAGATCACTGTGGAGCGCAAATGTACACCGAATAGCAGTGTGCAGCACAAAAGTCGAAGCCATCCTATCCTAACCTGACCAAACGTAACGTAACCAAGCGTAACCTAACTCATCCTGATGCACCGGGACAACTATTGCAAGTTACCCCAACGCCAAGCAGCACATATCAGAGGAAAGTAGAGCGCAGGCGTTCATAGAATGTCAATGTATAGCAGAAAAGTCAAATCTATCCTAACCTAACGCAGACTAACGTAATATAACCAAGCGTAGCGTAACTCAAACTAACGTGCCCAGAACACTATTGCTAGCCTCCCCAGAACCAAGCAGAGTATACTTGGACACAGTACAGCGTAGTAATCCGCATTATTGTAGTGTATGGCACAAGAGTCAAAGATGTCCTAACATAACATGGCCGAAGCTAACCTAACGAGACGTGGGATAGCTAAACCAAACGAGCCGAGACCACTATTGCTACCCCCTCCCCAAAGCCAAGCAGAGCATACTAGAGCGCAGTAGAGCGAGAAAATCCGCCGCATAGCGGTGCAAAGACAAAAGTGAAAGCTATCGCATCCTAACCAAACCATAACTTACCTAACCAAACGGAACATAACTCAACCTAACGTACCGCGACCACTAATTTCTGGCGCCCCCGATACAAGCTGGGCGTGATAGGACAAAATAGGGCGCAGGAGTCCATAGAATTGGAGTGCGTAGCACGAAGGTCAAAGAAACCCAAGCCTAACCCAGCATAACCTAACACAGACAAACGCAGTCTAACTCAATCTAACGTACCGCGACTGCTCTTCCTGGGTTCCACAGGACCTGGCAGGACATATCAGAGGTGCTTAGGACCCGGAAATCTTTAGAACCGCAGTCTACGACAGAAAAATCGATGCTATTCAAGCCTTACTCGTGCAAACATATACGAACCAAACATTGCCAAGCTCAACCTAACGTGCCGCCACCACTATTGCAGACCTCCACACAGCCAAGCAGAACATAATACAGGAAAGAAGGGCGCAGAAATCCGTATGATCATACTGTACAGCAGAAAAGTGGAAGATATCCAAACCTAACCCAAACGAACGTAACCCAACCTATTGTAGCAGAAATCAACGCAACGTGCTGCGAAAACTACTGTTGAGATCACCAGCGTCTAGCTGATTAGGGTATGGCACAGTGAAGGGCAGGAATCCACCGAATAACTGTGCATAGTGCGAAAGTCATCACAACTCTAATCGAACCCAGGATAACCAAACTTAACCATACCTAACGTAACCCTATGAAACGTGCCAAGACCACTACTGCCGGCATCGGCATAGCCAAGCAGAGCATATTGGAGCGGAATAGAGCGCCGA
>NW_016912937.1:0-1375 GCF_001483705.2 Eufriesea mexicana | reverse complement strand
TACAGCACAAAAGTCAAAGCTATCCTTTCCTAACCTGACCAAAAGTAACGTAACCGAACGTCACGTGACTGAACCTGGGGTGCCACGACCGCAACTGCTGGCCCCATGAGAGCCAAGCAGAGAATGGCAGAGCTATGTAGGAGGCTGAACTCGCCCGAATAGCAGTGTATAGCAAAAAAGTCAAAGTGGTCCCAAACATACCCAACCAAGCCTAGCCTAACCGAATTGAACGTTACCCGACCTAATATGCCGCGTCCAGTATTTGGGGTCCCCAGACACAAGCAGAGTGTAATAGCGCACAGTGTAGCGCAGAGGTCCACAGAATGGCAGTGTATTGCACCAATACCGAAGCTACGATAACACAACGGTACATAACCTAACCCAGACCGAACGTATACTTACCCAACCTACCGTGCAGTGACCACTATTTCTGGCATCCAGGGAGTCGAGCATAGCGTAGTAGAGCAGTGTAGATGAGAGAAACGCACCAAGAGCAGTGTATAGCATAAGAGCCAAAGCTATAATAGCTTAACCTAACCAAACGAAACATAACCAATCGCAACGAAACACTGCCAATTGTGCCAGGAGCACTGCTGCTGGCCCCACATTGCCAAGCAGAATACACTAGGTACCAGTAGAGCGTAGAAATACACCGAAGAGCTGCGTATAGCACAAGCGTCGGAGCCATCGTATCTAGCCTTAACCTACCCTAACCAAGCAGTAAGTAACCTAACTCAAACAAACGAGACGCGTCCACCATTCCTGGCCTCCCAAGAGAGAAGCAGAACATACTAGAGCACAGTAGAGCGCAGAAATCAGCCGCATTGCGGTGCAAACCACGAAAGTCAAAGCTTTCCGTACTTAACCAGAACTAGCATAACCCAATCTAACGAAACATGTCTCAACCTATCGCGCCGAGTCCAGCACTGCTGACCTTCTCAGAGCCAATCAGAGCATATTGTAGCACAGTAGAGAGAATAAATCCACCGGATATCAGTGTACAGCACAAAAGTCTGAGCTATATTGTCCAAAGCTAGCCAAACGTAACATAACCAAACGTAGCCAAAATAAAGCTAACTTGACGGGACCACTATTACTGGCCTCCATAGAGAAAAGCGGAACATAATAGACGAGAGTGGAGGGAAGAAATCCATAGAATCGCAGTGTATAGCGTAAAACTTAAACCTATCATCTCCTACCTTAACAAAACGTAAGATAACAAAATGTAGCCTAACACAACCTATTGTCCCCAGACCACTATTACTGCCCTCCTCATGGTCGAGCATAATATGGTAGAGCACAGTATAGCCGGCAAGTCCATGGAATAGCAGTGTTGTGCACTAAAGTCAAGGATATCCTGACCTAACAGAACAAA
>NW_016912936.1:0-857 GCF_001483705.2 Eufriesea mexicana | reverse complement strand
GGCCTGACCTGTCATGACCTTACCGGGCCTGGCCTGGATTGAACAGACCTGACATGACATGACGTAGCCTGACCTGGACTGGCCAGTCATGGCCTGGTCTGGCCCGTCCTGACCTGACCCGACCTGACTGGACCTGACCTGACCTGGCCAGACGTGGCCTGACATTGCCTGGTCGTGCCTGACCTGACCTGACCTGACCCGACAGGACTTGACCTGACCTGGCCTGACATTTCCTGGCATGGCCTGACCTGCACTGACCTGACATGAACTGACTGACCTGACCGGACCTGACAGGACCTGACATGACCTAACATAACCTAACCTAACTTAGCCTAACCAAACCCAACATATCCCAACCAATCCTATCCTAACCTAACCTAACCCAACCAAACCAAACCAATCCTAAGCTATCGCAATCAAACCTAAGCTAAACTCACCTAACCTAACCTTACCTATTTTTATCTTACCTTACCTAACCTGACATAACATATGCTAACCTGACCTGACCTGGCCGGACCTGACATTAGCTGAACTGACCTGACCTGACCTCACATGCCCTGACCTGACCTGACCTTACCTGACTTGACCTGACCTTACCTGGCCTGACATGGCCTGGCGTGAAGTGACCTAACCTATCCTGGCCTGACCTGACCGAGCATGCCCTCTCCTGACCTGACCTGACCTGACATCACCTGACCTGACCTGACCTAACCTGACACGACCCGGAGAGTCCTGACCTGCCCTTACCTGAACTGGCCTGACCTGTCATGACCTAACGTGGCCTGGCCTGGACTGAACTGGCCTGACCTGATCGGACCTGACCTGACCTGACCTGACCTATCCTGGCCTGACCTGAC
>NW_016912935.1:0-267 GCF_001483705.2 Eufriesea mexicana | reverse complement strand
CTGGGGAGGGCGTAGATTGTGGTCAGGGCTCATAAGCTTCAATTATGTCACGTTCGGTTACGTTAAGTTTGCTTGTATCAGATTTGGATAGCCTTGACTCTTCTGCTATACCCAGCGACCTATGGATTTCGGCGCTGTACTGTACTCTAATATGTTCTGCTTGGCTGCGTGGATGCCAGCAATACTGGTCACCGCGCGATAAGCTGAGGTATATTACGCTTGGTTAGGTTTGGTTAGGTTGGTTCTGGTCTGTATAGCTTCGACTTT
>NW_016912934.1:0-607 GCF_001483705.2 Eufriesea mexicana | reverse complement strand
GTCGTTACATTTCACGCCCACATACGCTGGTTACTCCGCACTGGCTTTGGAATTTACGTCGAATGTTAGCATGTTTATCCATCCGCTAGGGGGCTCAATTGTTGGGTGCATCGACTACGGTACTGGGTATTCTATGTATCTATAGCAGTAACTGATGCATGTGTTGGTTATTCTAGAGCTACTGTGGAATTTAAGTCATCAGTGATCACACTTATTCAACGACTAGGGTAATGTGGTGACGCCTGTGCTCAGCACTCTTTCGACACTTGTAAATTTCTTGAGCGGTTTGACCCTGTCCTTTGTCATTCTAGTATTGCGATGGAACAAATACTATCACTGAAGAGATTAGTACAATGTCTACAGTACTGTCATGATACCTGAACTCAGTACTGCTTTGTCAATTGTTAATGTCTCCAGAGATAATGAGTCAGCCCTTTGTCATTGTAGAATTGCATTAGGATCGCCATGATTATGGAACACACCAATCCGAATGCTGGAGTCCTTTATTGGTGGATATAAGAATTACCGTACCGGGAGTTGTAAGTATCCCTTCCCGCAGCCGCTTTATAAATTGATAATTCAACGAACACTGTGGAACTTAAATCAT
>NW_016912933.1:0-1155 GCF_001483705.2 Eufriesea mexicana | reverse complement strand
ATGTTGGGTATCGCTGTGTTTGGTTGGGTTAGATTAGGTCTGGTTAGGTTAGGATATCTACGGCTTTTGTGCCATTCACTGCATTGCGGTCGATTTCTGCGCTACACCGTCCTCTACTCTACTCTGCTGCACTCTGGGGAGGCCAGCAATAGTGGTCGCTGGGCGTTGGGTTGTGTTAGGTTACGTTTGGGTACGTCGCGATTGGCTAGATTAGGAGAGGATAGCTTCGACTTTTTTGCTGTACACTACTTTTCGGCGGATTTCTGCACTCTACTGCTGGATAATATGTTCAGCTTGGCTCTGGGAGGCACAGCTATAACGGTATCTGCACGATATGTTGAGTTAGGCTACGTTTGGTATGGTTAGGTTATGTCAGGGTAGGTCAGAGTATCTTTGGCTTTTGCTCTATGCACTGCTACTCGGCGGGATTCTTCGCTCTGCTGTGCTCGAATATTCTCTGCCTGGCTCTGGGGTGTGTAGCGATAGTGGTCTCGGCACGTCAGGGTTTGCTATGTAACGTTTGTCGTTTACTCAGGTTATGTTCGTTTGGGTTAAGACGGGGCAGCTTTGACTTCTGTGCTGTACACTGCTATCCGGTGGATATCGACGCACTACTCTGATGAAGCATGCTTCGCTTTGCTCTGCGGAGGCCGAAAATTATGGCCGCAATGTGCTAGGTTCAGTTAAGTTACGTTTGGTTCGGTTACGATTTTCTGGGTTAGGTTATGATATCTTTGACTTCTGTAGCGTACACTGCAATTCGGTGGGCTTCTGCGCTCTACTGTGCGCTGGTATGTGCTGCTTGGCCCTCTGGAAGCCAGTAATTGTGGTCTGGGCAACTTAAGTTGGGATGGGATACGTTTCGTTATGTTATGTTGGCTTAGGTTAGGTTCGGATAGCTTCGACTTTTCTGTTATACACTACGATTCTGCGGCTTTCTGCGCTCTCCTCTCCTCTAATATGCTCTGCTTTTCTCTGTGGATGTCAGCAATACTGGTAGCCGCACGTTCGGTTTAGCTAGGATACGTTCTACTACATCACGTTTGGATATATTAGGACAGGATAGCTTTGACTTTTGAGCTATACACTGCTGTCCTATGGATTCCTGCGCTCTACATTGCTCTACTATGCCCTGCTCTATTCCGGGGGGGGGGG
>NW_016912932.1:0-7760 GCF_001483705.2 Eufriesea mexicana | reverse complement strand
TTGAACTGTACACAGCATTGCGGAGGATTTCTGAGCTGTGCTGTGCTCTAGTGTATTCTGCTTGGCTCTGGAATGGCCAGGAAATGTGGTCTCGTTATGTTAAGTTGGGATATTGTGGGTTCGATTGTATTACGTTTGGCTAGTTTAGGAGAGGCTACTTCGTCTATTGTGCAGTACGCCGCTTTTCGGTGGATTCCTGTGACATACAGTGTTCTACTATATTCTGCTTGTCTCCGCAGGTACCAGTGGAAGTGGTCGCCGCACGTTACGTTGTGATACGTTAGGTTCGCTTTTGTTACGATTGCTCAGGCAAAGATAGTGTATATTAGACTTTTATGCCATACACTGCTATTCGTTCGGTCTTTGCCATCTACTGCGCTCTAATATGTCCTGTTTGACCCTTTGGTTCAGAATAATGGTGGTCTCGGTACGTTACGTTGAAATAGGTTTCGTTTCTTTAGGTTGGGTTGGGAAGGCTTGGTTAGGATTTCTTTAACGTTTGCGCTGTACACTGCTATACGGCCGACTTCTACGCTTCACACTGCTATACTACCATCTGCTCGACACTGGGGAGGCGAGCAGTTGTGCTCGTGGCACGTTAGGTTGTGTTAGGTTACGTTTGAGTAGGTTAGGTTATGTTAAGTTTGGTTAGGGTGGCATTGGCTTTCGCGCAATTCACGGCTATACGGTGGGTTTCTGTGGTTACTGTGCCCTAATATAACCTGTGGAGGGCGGATGCAGTGGTCGCGACAAGTTATGTTTATTTAAGCTACGACTGCTTCTGTTATGTTAGGTCAGGTTACGTCAGTGCACTTTCGACTCCTGCGCTGTTCACTGCAATGCTGTGGATTTCTGCGCTCTACTGTGCTCTGGTACATTCAGCTCGTCTCTGTGGAGGCCAGCAATTGTGGTCGCGATACGTTAGTTTGATTTATGTTACGTTTGCCTATGTAAGGGCTGGATATATCAGGACAGGATTGCTTTGACTTTTGTGCTATACACTGCAATCTGTTGGGCTTCTGCCTTCTAGTGTGCTCTAGTACGTTCCGCCTGGCTCTGGGGAGTGTAGCAATATTGGGCTCGGCACGATAGGTTGCGCGATGTTACGGGTGGTTAGTCTATGTCAGGCTAAGTTCGGTAAGGACAGCTTTGTTCTTCGTGCTACACACTGTCGTTCGGCGGATTTCTGGACACTAGTCTTCTCTAGTATGTTCTGCTTGACTCTGTGTAGTCCAGCTATATCGGTCTCGCCATGTCAGGTTTAGTTATGGTTCGTTTGTGTGTGTCAAGCTTGACTAGGATAGGATAGGCTGCTTTGACTATTGTTCTGTACACTGCTGTTCGGATAATATATGCGCTCTAATGTGCTCTAATATGCTCCGATTGCATCTGTGGAGGCCAGTAATAGTGGCGCCGGCGCGTTAGGTTTAGATGTGCTACGTATTCTTGGGTTATGTCGGGACGATTTGGTTAGGGCATCTCTGACTTTTGTGCTGTACACTGCTATTCGGAGCATTTCCGAGCCCTAAATTGCTCTACTATACTTCGCTCGACTCTGGGGAGCGAACAGTGGTGGTAGAGACACGCTAGTTTGCGTTAGGTTACGTTTGGTACGATTAGCTTAGGTTAGTTCTGTTGAGGATAGCTTTGACTTTCATACTATACACTATTGTGTCGTAGAATCCTGTGTCCTACTGTGCTCTACTATATTGTGCTTGCGTCGGGGCGCCTGCAGCAGTTGTCGCGGCACAATGTGATGTGCTGTGCTACGTTCCGTTAGGTCATTCTGGGTCACGTCATGATAGGATATTTTCGACTTTTGAGCTAATCTCTGCAATGGGGTGTCTTTCTGCGCTTGGCTCTGCTCTAGTGCATCCAGCCTCCCTCTGTGGAGGCCAGCAATAGTGGTCTTGTCAAGTTAGCTTGAGTTATATTACGTTCGGCTAGGTTAGGGCAGGCTACTTTGTCTTTTGTGTCTTTCACTGATATTCGGTGAATTTCTGTGCTCTATTGTGCTCTAGTACGGTCTGGTTGGCTCCGGAGAGGCCAGCAATATTGGTCTCGTCACTGTATGTTGAGTTAAACTACGTTCGGGTAGATTAGGTTAGGTCAAGTTTGGTCATGATATGTTTGACTTTTGTGCGGCACTCAGCAATACCGAGGACTTCTGCGCTCTGTTATGCTCTTGCGTATTCTGCTTGGCTCTGTGGAAGCCAGCAATAGTCGTCCCGGCGCGTTAGGTTGAACTATGCTATGTTCGGCTATGTTTGGTTTTTTGTTGTTAGGATAGCATAGCTTGAGAGTTTTGTGCTGTACATAGCTATCCGCGGATTTCTGCGTTCTCCAGTGTTCCACTATTTTCTGCTTGGATCTGGGGAGGCCAGCAATAGTATCCACGGCAAGTTTGGTTGGGGTTGGTTACTTTCGGTTAGGTTTGGTTAGGTTAAACTTGGACAGGTTTACCCAGACTTTCCTGCTGTACACTGCTATCCGGACGATATCTGCGTTACATTGCGCCCTCCTTTCTTCTGCTTAGTCCTGGGAATGCCAGCAGCATTGGTCTCGGCACGTTAGGTTGAGTTACGTTTCGTATGGATGGTTTAGGTTAGACCATGTTCGTTAAGTGTAGCTTTGGCTTTCATGCTATACACTGTTTTCGGGTGGATCTCTGCTATCGACAGTGCTCCACTATATTCTGCTCGGCTGCGTTTGGTTATATTAGGTTAGCCACAGTTAGGTCTGGACATTTATGACTTTTGCACTACACACTGAGGTTCTACGGACTTCTGAGCTCCACTGTCCTATGGTAAGACTTGCCCGACTCTGAGGAGACCAGCAATTGTGGGAGCGGTACGTTAGGCTCAGTTATGCTACGTCTGGCTACGTTAAGGTTGGATATATAAAGATAGGGTAGCTTTGACTTTTGTACAATGCACTGCAGTTCGGTGGACTGCCGCACTCTAGTGTGGTCTATTATGTTCTGCTTGGGCCTTGGGAGCGCAGCAATAGTTGTCTCGGCACGTAATGTTGAGTTGTGCTGAGGTTGGTTATGCTAGGTTAGGACAGGTACAGTTAGGGTATCTTCGACTTTTTCGATACACACTGTAATGAGGTGGATATCTACGCTATGCAGTGCTCTGGTATATTCTGCTTTGCTCCAGTGAGGCCAGCAGTACGGGTTTCGCCATGTTAGGCTGAGCTAGGTTACGCTTGAGTATGTGGCGTTTCGCTAGGTTAGGATAGGCTATATAGACTTTCGTGGCTTGCACAGCTACTCGGTTGATTCCTGTGACCTACTGTGCTCCACTCCATTCTGCTCTGCTGTGGGGAGGCCAGGTGCAGTGGTACGGCATGCCATGTTGAGTTATGCTACGTTCGGTGTGGTCAGATTAGATCAGGTTATGTTAGGACATCTACGGCTTTTGTTTTTGTACGGGTGGCTTTGTGCGCTGTAATGTGCTCTAATGTGCTCCGCTTGGCTCTTGCGAGGCCAGCAATAGTGGTCTCGGCGCATTGACTTGTGTTGAGTTACGTACGCTTACGTTACGTTTGGCTAAGTTAGGAAGCGATAGCCTTGACTTTTCTGCTATACACCGCTATTCGGTGGATTTCTGCTCTCTACTGTGTAATAACAGGTTCTGCCTGGCTCTGGGTAGGCCAGCAACATCGGCCTCGCCACGCTATGTTGAGTTACACTACGTTTGGGTAGGTTAGGATCGGTCAAGTTGGATTGGGGTATGCTTTATTTTAGTGCTGTACACTGCTATCGACTGATTTCTGCGCTCTACTGTGTTCTAATATTTTCTGCTTGGCTCTAGGGAGGCCAGCAATAGTGGGCGCGGTACGTTAGATTTAGTTATGTTACGCTTGGTTATGTTATGACTGTATATATTGGGATAGGGTTTCCTTGACTTTTGTGCTATACACTGATGTTCGGTGGGTTTGTTCGCTCTAGTGTGCTCTAGTATATTCTGCTTGGCTCTAGGAAGGCCTGCAATAGTGTCTTCGGAACGATAGTATGTGTTATGTTACGATCGGTTATGTTTCGTTTGGATTGGTTAGGACGCGATAGCCACGACTATTGCGCTATACATTGCTATTCGGTGGATGTCTGCTCCCAACAGTGATCTAATATATTCTGCTTGGCTCTGGGTGTCCTGCAATATATGCCTCATCACGTTATGTTGAGTTACACTACATTTAAATGGGGTAGGTTAGGTCAGATTAGGATAGGGTATCTTCCTCTTTTGTGCTGTGCACTGCAATGCGGTTAATTTCTGCGCTCTACTGTGCTCTAGTATAACCTGCATGGCTTTGTGGATGACAGTAATAGTGGTCGCGGCACGTTGTGTTGTAGTAGGCCACGTTTGGTTATGTCAAGATTGGATATATAAGGATAGGGTAGCTTTGACTCTTGTGCTGTACACTGCTATTAGCTAGTCTTCGGCCCTCCAGTGTGCTCTAGTATGTTCTGCTTTGCTCTCTGTGGCGCAGCAATTGTGGCCTCGGAAAGAAATGTTGTGTTGGGCTTCGCTTGGTTGGGTTATGGTTACTTGGGTAGAGTTCGTGTGGCTATCACTTTTGCGCTATACACAGCGATCCTATGGATTTCGGCGCTCTACTGTCATCTAATATGTTCTGCTCGTCTCTGGTGCTGCCAGCCATAGTGGTTGCGGAGCGTTAAATTTAGATATGTTACGTTTGGTTATGTTAAGATTGTATATATCAGGACAGGATTCCTTTGTCTTTTGCGCTAAGCATTGCTGTTCGGCGGATTTTCGCTCTCAAATTTACTCTATTATGCTCTGCTTGGCACTGGAGAAGTCAGAAACGTCAGGATATGTTGTTGAGCTACACTACGTTTGGATATGTCCGGTTAGGACATGTTTGGTCGGTGTATGATCCACTTTTGCACTGTACACAAAAATTCGGTCGACTACTGCGCCCTGTTGCGCTGTAGCATGTTCTGCTTGGCACTGTGGAGGGGGTTGGGGCAGCAGTAGTGGGCTAGGCGCGTTAGGCTGAGATACGCTACTTTCGGATGTGTTACGTTTGTTGAGGGCTGCTATTCGGTGGATTTCTGTGCTCTATTGCGCTCTAATGTATGCTGCTTATCCTTGGGAATGCCAGCAAGATTGATCTCGGCAACTCGGCTTGGTTACGCTAGGTTACGTTATGTTTGGTTAGGATAATTTTGCCTTTCGTACTATACATTGATAATCGGTGGATTCCTGTGTTGCAGTGTTCCCTATTATTTTTTGCTTGTTTATTTGGACGCCACGAGCAGTTTCCGCTGCACCGTATGTGCAGTTATGCTACGTTTGGTTGTGTTAAGTTCTGTCAGGTTACGCTAGTATATCTCCGGCTTTTGTTCTGTTCACTGCAACATGGTGTATTTCTGCGCTCTGCTGTGCTCTAGTATATTCTGCTTGGCTCTGGGGAGCCGAGAGGCAGTGGTCTCGGCAAATCAGGTTGAGTTATGCCTCGTTCGGTTGTGTTATGTTTGGTGAGGTGAGGATAGGGTACTTTAGACTTCTGTGCTACAAACTGCTATCATCCGATTTCTGCGTTCTACTGCGTTCTACTCCATTCTGCATAGACATGTGGAGGCCAGCAATAATGGTCGCGGCACGTTATGTTGAGTTTGATATGCAGGGTAGGATATGATAGTATGGGCTATGCATGTGTGTCTTTGACTTTCCTGCCGTACACGATGGTTCTATGGATTTCATAGCTCCACTCTCCCCTAACATGCTCTGCTTGCCTCTGAGGTAGCCAGCAATAGTGATGGCGGCGCTTTATGTAGTGTCTGGTTACGTTCGCCAATGTTATCCTTGGTTAGGTTACGATAGGATATCCGTGATTTTTGTACTATATACTGCCATTCAGTGGACTTCTGCGCTCCATGTTGCTCCACTATACCATACTCGACATTGGGGAGGCTGTCAATAGCGGTCGTAGCACAATAGGTTGAGTTAGGTAACGTCCGGTTAGGTAAGGTTAGGTTATGTATGGCAACGATGGCATCGACTTTTGTGCTATACACTGCTATTCGGGGAATTCCTGCGCTCCACTGTGCTCTAATGTACTCTTCTTGGCTCTAGGATGCCATCAATGGTGGTCTCGCGCATTAGGCTGAGATAGGCTACGTTCTATAAGGTTACGTTCGTTTGGGTTAGGTTTGGATACCATTGACTTTCACGGCACAGACCGTTACTCGGTTGATTTCTGCGCTTTACTATGTTCTACTATACTCCGCACGACACTGGGGAGGCTAGCAATAGTGGTCGCAACAAGTTAAGTTGTGTTATGTTACGTTTGGGTACGTTACGATAGGTTAGGTTAGGAGAGGGTAGCTTTGACTTTTGTGCTATACACTGCTATTCGGTGAGATACGACGCTCCGCCGTGATCTGGTATGTTCAACCTGATACTGGGAAAAACAGCAAGTGTGGTCTTGGCACGCTACGTTTAGTTCGGCAACGTTTGGTTTTATTAGGTTAGGTCTGGTTAGGTGAGGATATCTTTGACCTTTGCGTTATACACCGAAATGCCGCAGATGTCTGAGATCTAGTGTGCTGTAGTACATTCTGATTCGCCCTGGGGAGGTCAGCAATAGTGGTATAGCTCTGTTAGGTAGAGTTATGTTGCATTCGATTATGCTATGTTTGATTAGCTTTGGCAAGGATTGCTTTGACTTTTGTGTTGTAGACTACTGTTCGGTGGATTTCTGCGCTCCACTGTGATGTAATATGCTCTGCTTGGCTCTGGAGAAGCAAGCAATTTTGGTCTCGCCAACTCAGGCCGCGTTAGGTTACGCTTGATTAGTTTTGTCTAGGTTAAGTACGGTAAGGATAGCTCTGACTTTCGTGCTCTAAACTGTTCTGTTTGGATATCTGCGCTCGTCTGTGCTCTACTATAATCTGCTTGCCTCCGGGTATGCCGGAATAGCTGTAGCGGAAAGTTCTGATCAGCTATGCTACGTCTGTTTTGGTTAGGTTCGATCAGGTTTGGTTAGGATAGCTTCGACTTTTGTGATGTACGCCGCTATTGGGTGGATTCCTACGATCTACATTGCTCTACAATAATCTGGTCGACTCTGGGGAAGCGCGCAACAGTGGTAGGAGCAAGTTGGGTTATGTCATTTTCTCCACTGAGCTCGAATATGTCACGCTTGCCACTGGGGTGGCCAGTACGTGTGGTCTCGGCACGTTAGCTTGTGTTAGGTTTCGTTCCGTTTGGTTAGGTTACGAACGCTTGGTCAGAATTTCTCTGACTTTTGTGCTATATACTGCTACTCGGTGGATGTCTGCGCTCTGCATTGCTCTACTATACTCTGCTAGTCCCAGGGGAGACGTGCATTAGTGGTCGTGGCACGTTAGTTTGTGTTAGGTTACGTCAGGTTCGGATAGGCTGGTAAAATTCGGTTAGGATGGCTGCGACTTTCGTGCTGTACACAGCTTTTCGGCGGATTTCTGTGATCGACAGTACTCTACTATATTCTGCTTGCCACCGGGTATGCGAAAAGTAGCAGTCGAGGAAAGTTGTGATGAGCTATGCTACGTTTGGTTGGGTTAACTTGGGTCAGTTTATGCTATGATACATACGGCATTTGTGCTTTTCATTGCCATGCGGCGAATCTCTGTGCACTGCTGCTCCCTGTTACATGCGGCTTGCCTCTGTGGAGGCCAGCAATGGTGGCCTCGTTGTGTTAGGTTGACTCATGTTGCGCTTGGCTACGTTACGCCTGGCTATGCCAAG
>NW_016912931.1:23312-31695 GCF_001483705.2 Eufriesea mexicana | reverse complement strand
TAGATAAGGAGGCTGGATACTATTGGCGTGCTATAGCCACTGCAATGCTATAGAATCTGCCCGGAAGATTCAGTTTTATTGACATTTTCGACATATATCGTGGTGAGCAAACTCCCATGCATACGTAAGGAGGAAGGACTCTACAGGCGTACCATAGCCATGGCAATGCTCTAGAGTCTGCACAGAAAATTTTAATTTTATTGACATTTTCGACTAACATCGTGGTGAGCTACCTGTCTTGCATAAATAAGGAGGAAAGTTTCCATGGCGTGCTATAGCCATTGCAATGGTTTAGAATCTGGCTGGAATGTTCAATCTCATTGACATTTTCTACTATCAACGTGGTGAGCTAATTTTCTTGCATAAATAAGGAGGAATGATACTATTGGCGTGCAATTGCCATTGCAATGCAATAGCAACTGCCTGGAAAATTCAGATTTATTGACATTTTCGTCTAATATCACGGAGACAACAACTGCCTTGCAAAAATAAGGCGGAAAGATTCCATTGGCGTGTTATAGCCTTTGCAATGCTATAGAATCCGGCTGGAAAATTCAATTTAATTGACCGTTACGACTAATATCGTGGTGAGCTAACTGTCTTTCATAAATAAGGCGGAAACATTCCATTGGCGTGCTATAGCCGTTACAATGTCTTAGAACATGGCTGGAAAATTCAATTTTATTGACATTTTCGACTCCTATCGCGGTGAGCTAACTTTCGTGCATAAATAAGGAGGAAGGTTTCTATTGAAGCGCTATAGCCGTTGCATTACTATACGATCTCGCTGGAAAATTCAATTTTACTGACATTGTCGACTAATATCGTGGTGAGCTGACTTTGTTTCATAAATAAGGAGGCAGGATATTATTGGCGCGCTATAGCCATTGCAATGCTTTAGAATCTGGCTGGAAAATTCAATTTTATTAACATTTTCGACTAATATCGTGGAGAGCCAATTTTCTTGCATAAGTAAGGAGGAATGATTCTATAGGTGTGCTACTGCTATTGCAGTGCTATAGAATCCGTCTGGAAAATACACCTTAATATCATTTTTTACTAATATCGTGGTGTGCTAACTTTCGTGCATATATAATTAGGAATGGTTCTATTGGCGTGCTATTGCTATTGAATTGCTATACGGTCTGGCCGCAAAATTTAATTTTATTGACATATTCGACTAATATCGTGGTGAGCTAACTTTCTTTCGTATTTAGGAGGAAATATTCTATCGGCGTGCTGTATTGACGTTTTCGATTAATATCGTGATGAGCTATCTTTCGTGCATGAAAGAGGAGGGAAGTTCCTATTGGCGTGCTATAGCCATAGCAATGCTGTAGAATATGCCTTGAAAATTCAATTTTATTGACGTTTTCGATTAATATCGTGATGAGCTATCTTTCGTGCATGAAAGAGGAGGGAAGTTCCTATTGGCGTGCTATAGCCATAGCAATGCTGTAGAATATGCCTTGAAAATTCAATTTAATTGTCATTTTCGACAAATATTGTGGTTAGCTACCTGTCTTGCATAAATAAGGAGGATAGGTACCATTGGCGTGCTATAGCCACTGCAATGCTCTAGAATCTGCCTGGAATATTCAATTTTATTGACATTTTCGACCAATATCGTGGTGAGCTAACTCCCTTGCATGCGCAAGGAGGAAGGATCCTATAGGCGTACCATAGCCATGGCAATGCTCTAGAATCTGCCTGGAAAACTCAACTTCATTGACATTTTCGACTGACATCGTGGTGAGCTATCTGTCTTGCATAAACAAGGAGGAAAGGTATCATTGGCGTGCTATAGCCATTGCAATGGTTTAGAATCTGGCTGGAATACTCAATTTCATAGACATTTTCTATTAATATCGTGTTGAGCTAACTTTCGTGCATAGATAAGGAGGAAAGGTACCATTGGCGTGCTATAGCCATTGCAATGGTTTAGAATCTGGCTGGAATACTCAATTTCATAGACATTTTCTATTAATATCGTGTTGAGCTAACTTTCGTGCATAGATAAGGAGGAAAGGTACCATTGGCGTGCTATAGCCATTGCAATGCTATGGAATCTGCCTGGAATTTTCAATTTTATTGACATTTTCGACTAATATAGTGGTGAGCTAACTTCGTGCATAAATAAGGAGGAAAGTTCCCATTGACGCGCTATAGCCATTGCATTGATGTAGGTTCTCGACCGAAAATTCCATTGTACAGACATTATCGACTAATATCGTGGTGAGCTGACTTTGTTTCATAAATAAGGAGGAATGATACTATTGGCGTGCAATAGCCATTGCAATGCTTTAGAATCTGCCTGGAAAATTCAGTTTTACTGACATTTTCGTCTAATATCACGGAGAAACAACTGCCTTGCAAAAATAAGACGGAAAGATTCGATTGGCGTGTTATAGCCTTTGCAATGCTATAGAATCTGGCTGGAAAATTCAATTTTATTCACATTTTCGACATATACCGTGGTGAGCCAACTCCCTAGCATACGTACGGAGGAAGGATTCCATAGGCGTACTATAGCCATTGCAATGCTATAGAATCTGGCTGGAAAATCCATTTTAATTGACCTTTACGACTAATATCGTGGTCAGCTTACTGTCTCTCATAAATAAGGAGGAAAGACTCTATCGGCGTGCTGTAGCCATTGCAGAGCTATAGAATCCGTATGGAAAATTCAATTTTATTATCATTTTCGACTAATATAGTGGTGAGCTAACTTTCGTGCATAAATAAGGAGGAATGATTCCATTGACGTGCGGTAGCCATGGCATTGCTATAGGGTCCGGCCGGAAAATTTTATTTTATTGACATTTTCGACTAATATCGTGGTGAGCTAACTCTCTTCCCCATTTAGGAGAAAAGATACTTTCGGCGTGCTACAGCCATGGAAATGCTAGAGAATCTGGCTGGAATATTCAATTTCATTGACATTTTCCACTAATATCATTGTGAGCTAACTTTCGTGCATAAATAAGGAGGAAAGATTCTATTGTCGTGCTATGGCAATTGCAGAGCTTTAGAATCCGGCTGGAAAATTCAATTATACTGACGTTTTCGACTAAGATAGTGATGAGCTTACTTTCGTGCTTAGATAAGGAGGACGGATTCTATTGGAGTGCTATAGCCATTGCAATGCTATAGAATCTGCCTGGTAAATTCAATTTTATTAACATTTTCGACTTCCATCGTGGTGAGCTACCTGTCTTGCATAAATAAGGAGGAAAGTTTCCATTGGCGTACTACAACCGCTGCAGTGCTATAGAATCAGGCTGGGGAATTCAATTTTAGTGGCATTATCGACTTATATCGATGTAAGCTATCTTTCTTGCATAAATAAGGTGGAAGATTTCTATCGTCGTGCTATAGCTATTGAAATGGTATAGAATCTGGCTGGAAGAATCAATTATATTGTCATTTTCGACTAATATCGTGGGTAGCTACCTCTCTTGCATAAATAAGCAGGAAAGATTCTATCGGCGTGCTGTATCCATTGCAGAGCTATAGAATCCGTATGGAAAATTCAGTTTTATTATCATTTTCGACTAATATTGTGGTGATGTTAGTTTCTCGCATAAATAAGGAGGACAGATTCTATTGGCGTCCTACAGCCATTGCAATGCTATAGAATCTGGCTGGAGAATTCAATTTCATTTACACTTTCGACTTATACCTCTGTGAGCAAACTTCCTTGCATAAATAAGGAGGAAATATTCCATTGGCGTGCTATTGCCATTGCAGTGCTATAGAATCCGTCTGGAAAATGCATCTTAACATCATTCTCTACTAATGTCGTGGTGAGCAAACTTTCGTGCATAAGTAAGGAGGAAATATTCGATTGGCGTGCTATAGCCATTGCATTGCTGTAGGGTATGGCCGGAAAATTTAATTTTATTGTCATCTTCGACTAGTATCGTAGTGAGCTATCTTTCTTCCATATATAGGAGGAAAGATGCTATCGGCGTGCTACAGCCACAGAAATACTATAGAATCTGGCTGGAAAATTCAATTTTATTGACATTTTCGACTAATATCGCGATGAGCTCACTTTCTTGCGTAGATAAGGAGGCTGGATACTATTGGCGTGCTATAGCCACTGCAATGCTATAGAATCTGCCCGGAAGATTCAGTTTTATTGACATTTTCGACATATATCGTGGTGAGCAAACTCCCATGCATACGTAAGGAGGAAGGATTCTACAGGCGTACCATAGCCATGGCAATGCTCTAGAGTCTGCCCGGAAAATTCAATTTTATTGACATTTTCGACTAATATCGTGGTGAGCTATCTGTCTTTCATAAATAAGGAGGAAAGGTTCCATGGCGTGCTACAGCCATTGCAATGTCATAGAATCTGGCTTGAAAATTCAATTATATTGTCATTTTCGACTAATATCGTGGTGAGGTAAGTTTCGTGCATAAATAAGCAGGACAGATTCTATTGGCGTGCTGCAGAAAATGCAATGGTATAGGATCTGGCTGGGGAGCACAGTTTTAATGACATTTTCGAATAATTTCGTGGTGAGCCTGCTGTCTTGCATAAATAAGGAGGAGAGATTCCATTGGCGTGCTATAGCCATTGCAATGCTTTAGAATCTACCTGGAATATTCAATTTCATTCACATTTTCTACTAATATCGTGGTGAGCTAGTTGTCTTTCATATATAAGGAGGAGAGATTCCATTGGCGTGCTATAGCCGTTACAATGTCTTAGAACATGGCTGGAAAATTCAATTTTATTGACATTTACGGCTCCTATCGCGGTGAGCTAACTTTCGTGCATAAATAAGGAGGAAAGTTTCTATTGAAGCGCTATAGCCGTTGCATTGCTGTTCGATCTCGTTGGAAAATTCAATTTTACTGACATTTTCGACTAATATCGTGGTGAGCTGACTTTGTTTCATAAATAAGGAGGAAAGATATTGTTGGCGCGCTATAGCCATGGCAATGCTTTAGAATTTGGCTGCAAAATTCCATTTTATTAACATTTTCGACTGATATAGTGGAGAGCCAATTTTCTTGCATAAATAAGGAGGAATGATTCTATAGGCGTGCTACTGCTATTGCAGTGCTATAGAATCCGTCTGGATAATACACCTTAACATCATTTTTTACTAATATCGTGGTGTGCTAACTTTCGTGCATAAGTAATTAGGAAAGGTTCTATTGGCGTGCTATTGCCATTGCAGTGCTATTGAATCAGGCTGGAGAATTCAATTTTATTGACGTTTTCGATTAATATCGTGATGAGCTATCTTTCGTGCATAAAAGAGGAGGAAAGTTCCTATTGGCGTGCTATAGCCATAGCAATGCTGTAGAATATGCCTTGAAAATTCAATTTTATTGTCATTTTCGACAAATATAGTGGTTAGCTACCTGTCTTGCATAAATAAGGAGGATAGGTACCATTGGCGTGCTATAGCCACTGCAATGCTCTAGAATCTGCCTGGAATATTCAATTTTATTGACATTTTCGACCAATTTCGTGGTGAGCTAACTCCCTTGCATGCGCAAGGAGGAAAGATCCTATAGGCGTACCATAGCCATGGCAATGCTCTAGAATCTGCCTGGAAAACTCAATTTCATTGACATTTTCGACTGACATCGTGGTGAGCTACCTGTCTTGCATAAACAAGGAGGAAAGGTACCATTGGCGTGCTATAGCCATTGCAATGGTTTAGAATCTGGCTGGAATACTCAATTTCATTGACATTTTCTATTAATATCGTGTTAAGCTAACTTTCGTGCATAGATAAGGAGGAAAGGTACCATTGGTGTGCTATAGCCATTGCAATGGTTTAGAATCTGGCTGGAATACTCAATTTCATTGACATATTCTATTAATATCGTGTTGAGCTAACTTTCGTGCATAAATAAGGAGGAAAGATTCTATTGACGTGTTATAGCCTTTGCAATGCTATAGAATCTGGCTGGAAAATTCAATTTTATTCACATTTTCGACATATATCGTGGTGAGCCAACTCCCTAGCATACGTATGGAGGAAGGATTCCATAGGCGTACTATAGCCATTGCAATGCTATGGAATCTGGCTGGAAAATTCATTTTAATTGACCTTTACGACTAATATCGTGGTCAGCTGACTGTCTCTCATAAATAAGGAGGAAAGATTCCATTGGCGTGCTACAGCCATTGCAATGTCTTAGAATCTGGCTGGAAAATTCAATTTTATTGTCCTTTACGACTAATATCGTGGTGAGCTATCTCTCTTGCATAAATAAGGAGGAAAGGTTCTAATGGCGTACTGTAGCCATTGCAGAGCTATAGAATCCCTATGGAAAATTCAATTTTATTATCATTTTCGACTAATATAGTGGTGAGCTAACTTTCGTGCATAAATAAGGAGGAATGATTCCATTGACGTGCGGTAGCCATGGCATTGCTATAGGGTCCGGCCGGAAAATTTTATTTTATTGACATTTTCGACTAATATCGTGGTGAGCTAACTTTCTTCCCCATTTAGGAGGAAAGATACTTTCGGCGTGCTACAGCCATGGAAATACTATAGAATCTGGCTGGAAAATTCAGTTTTATTGACATTTTCGTCTAATAGCATGGTGAGCAAACTGTCTTGCATAAATAAGAAGGAAAGATTCCATTGGCGTGCTGCAGCCATTGCAGTGCTATTGAATCAGGCTGGAGAAATCAATTTTATTGACGTTTTCGACTAATATCGTGATGTGCTAACTTTCGTGCATAAATGAGGAGGAAAGATCCTATTGGCGTGCTATAGCCATAGCAATGCTGTAGAATCTGCCTGGAAAATTCAATTTTATTGTTATTTTCGACTAATGTAGTGGTTAGCTACCTGTCTTGCATAAATAAGGAGGAAAGGAACCATTGGCGTGCTATAGCCACTGCAATGGTTTCGAATCTGGCTGGAATATTCAATTTCATTGACATTTTCCACTAATATCATTGTGAGCTAACTTTCGTGCATAAATAAGGAGGAAAAATTCTATTGCCGTGCTATAGCAATTGCAGAGCTTTAGAATCCGGCTGGAAAATTCAATTATATTGACGTTTTCGAATAAGATGGTGATGAGCTTACTTTCTTGCTTAGATAAGGAGGAAGGATTCCATTGGAGTGCTATAGCCATTGCAATGATATAGAATCTGCCTGGTAAATTCAATTTTATTGACATTTTCGACTAATACCGTGGTGAGCAAACTTTCTTGCATAAATAAGGAGGAAAGTTTCCATTGGCGTACTACAACCACTGCAGTGCTATAGAATCAGGCTGGGGAACTCAGTTTTAGTGGCATTATCGACTTATATCGATGTGAGATATCTTTCTTGCATAAATAAGGAGGAAAGTTTCCATTGGCGTACTACAACCACTGCAGTGCTATAGAATCAGGCTGGGGAACTCAGTTTTAGTGGCATTATCGACTTATATCGATGTAAGCTATCTTTCTTGCATAAATAAGGAGGAAGATTTCTATCGTCGTGCTATAGCTATTGAAATGGTATAGAATCTGGCTGGAAGAATCAATTATATTGTCATTTTCGACTAATATCGTGGGTAGCTACCTCTCTTGCATAAATAAGCAGGAAAGATTCTATCGGCGTGCTGTATCCATTGCAGAGCTATAGAATCCGTATGGAAAATTCAGTTTTATTATCATTTTCGACTAATATTGTGGTGATGTTAGTTTCTCGCATAAATAAGGAGGACAGATCCTATTGGCGTAATACAGCCATTGCAATGCTATAGAATCTGGCTGGAGAATTCAATTTCATTTACACTTTCGACTAATATCGCGATGAGCTCACTTTCTTGCTTAGATAAGGAGGCTGGATACTATTGGCGTGCTATAGCCACTGCAATGCTATAGAATCTGCACGGAAGATTCAGTTTTATTGACATTTTCGACATATATCCTGGTGAGCAAACTCCCATGCATACGTAAGGAGGAAGGATTCTACAGGCGTACCATAGCCATGGCAATGCTCTAGAGTCTGCCCGGAAAATTCGATTTTATTGGCATTTTCGACTAACATCGTGGTGAGCTACCTGTCTTGCATAAATAAGGAGGAAAGTTTCCATGGCGTGCTATAGCCATTGCAATGGTTTAGAATCTGGCTGGAATGTTCAATCTCATTGACATTTTCTACTATCAACGTGGTGAGCTAATTTTCTTGCATAAATAAGGAGGAATGATACTATTTGCGTGCAATTGCCACTGCAATGCAATAGCAACTGCCTGGAAAACTCAGTTTTATTGACATTTTCGTCTAATATCACGGAGACCCAACTGCCTTGCAAAAATAAGGCGGAAAGATTCCATTGGCGTGTTATAGCCTTTGCAATGCTAAAGAATCTGGCTGGAAAATTCAATTTTATTGACATT
>NW_016912931.1:21481-22343 GCF_001483705.2 Eufriesea mexicana | reverse complement strand
CCTGGAATATTCAATTTCATTCACATTTTCTACTAATATCGTGGTGAGCTAGTTGTCTTTCATAAATAAGGAGGAGAGATTCCATTGGCGTGCTATAGCCGTTACAATGTCTTAGAACATGGCTGGAAAATTCAATTTTATTGACATTTTCGACTCCTATCGCGGTGAGCTAACTTTCGTGCATAAATAAGGAGGAAGGTTTCTATTGAAGCGCTATAGCCGTTGCATTACTATACGATCTCGCTGGAAAATTCAATTTTACTGACATTGTCGACTAATATCGTGGTGAGCTGACTTTGTTTCATAAATAAGGAGGCAGGATATTATTGGCGCGCTATAGCCATTGCAATGCTTTAGAATCTGGCTGGAAAATTCAATTTTATTAACATTTTCGACTAATATCCTGGAGAGCCAATTTTCTTGCATAAATAAGGAGGAATGATTCTATAGGTGTGCTACTGCTATTGCAGTGCTATAGATTCCGTCTGGAAAATACATCTTAATATCATTTTTTACTAATATCGTGGTGTGCTAACTTTCGTGCATAAGTAATTAGGAAAGGTTCTATTGGCGTGCTACAGCCATTGCAGTGCTATTGAATCAGGCTGGAGAATTCAATTTTATTGACGTTTTCGATTAATATCGTGATGAGCTATCTTTCGTGCATAAAAGAGGAGGAAAGTTCCTATTGGCGTGCTATAGCCATAGCAATGATGTAGAATATGCCTTGAAAATTCAATTTTATTGCCATTTTCGACTTATATAGTGCTTAGCTACCTGTCTTGCATAAATAAGGAGGAGAGGTACCTTTGGCGTGCTATAGCCACTGCAATGGTTTCGAATCTGGCTGGAATATTCAATT